>NC_134171.1:66239149-66325102 GCF_964188355.1 Buteo buteo
CTGCAGCTTCAAGAGGCTGTCCTTTTACGTTCACTTTATCAAAAGCCTTAGTGCATTTCAGGGATAAGTTGTCCTAACCAATGGAAGGAAGGTCCATGTCCCCCCCCTCCCCATTTTCCTTATCAAACTTCACTTGTACTCCTCCTCCCTGGAGGAGCAACTGCTCTGAATAAGCCAGGGACAGAGAGAGGCTCAGTGTTAACTGTTTTGTTCTCAGGAAGCGCAGCGATGGCCAGCCGGCCCGAAGGCTTGACGTGCACTTTGGAGCTTGATTCCATACTAGTGGGACGATGCCTTCTTCTGACTTTGTCTTGAAACAAAGCTGTTTTTAGGATCACCAGCTGAGGAGGAGGAAGGCAGGCAGTAAGCTTTATTGAACCTGAAAACCGCTGTGGGAGTCTGTAAGAACGATAGCAAAGTCTTAGGGGGAAGCATAAGGTGAAGCAGGGACACGGGTACCCCTGGTACTTCATTTCGCATACACCCATCTCCCTCCCTGCTGCCAGGCCAGGTTCCTGTCGGAGAGCCGCTTGCTCATGGCTTGCCAGCCCCGGGGCAACTGCCTGCCACAACCTGCGAGGCAGGGTGTGCGGCTGCCCCGCTCCTGCATCCAGCTTGGTGCAGCCCATGGGTGCACCAGGTCCTGTCCTCGCCTGCTCTTTGGGCACTCTACTGCCCAGAGAGTGATAATCTGTTGTCCTGCTCCTAGGAAAGCTCGTGCAAGGGTGCCGGGTGAGCAAAGTTGGTAAGAAGACACCCAGCGAAGGCAGATGAACTACTGGCATTTGCTTCTTTACAGTTGGGAAAAGGCAGCACGTGCTCTGCTACCATGCAAAGACAGTTGTGCGAGAACTGCTCCTGCTCCCCCAGGCTTCGGAGGAAATGAGATCACAGGCAGTTTGTGTTACGGGCATGTGGGGGGCTATTTGGGGGCTCTCATTTCAAAAGCGATCAGTGGAAGCCTCAGGACTAAGCTACATAGCAAGAAGCTGTGTTTTGTTTCAGGTCATGGAGAAGACTGTTTAAATAATAGGAAAGTTTTGAAAAGCCATCGTATTTCAACCTTGAGCTAGGTCAGAGGCCTGCAAAGGGTTAGGAAAGATGCTCATCATTTTGACTTGGGCCTGTTCAGGCCTTTAAAAAAAAACAAAAACAAAAACAAAAACCAAAAACCAAACAAAAAAATAATAAATAAAAAAAACCAAACCAAAACATAACAGTGGAGGAAATAGCATTTGCCGTTAGGAAACAAAACCATGAATCCAAGGAAAAACAGAGGTGGTGGTTGAGTCCCAGGAGGAGAGGAGGCAGCTATGGTGGCAAAACAGAATCATTTCCATGCAATATTTATTTAGAAGAAATAAGACATGTGTTGAAATTCTCAAATGTTCTATTTTTAAGATGCCATTTATTTAATAGTTGAAAACCCTACTTACATGGAGATAGAGATCTCTTCTGTAACTGAAAGTCAAAGTCTGACTGCAATGTCATTGTTTTTGGTTTTGTCCTCTCCCCTCCCTCTTGGTTCCCATTTTAAATCTGTACATCTTAAACTTATTTTAGGGATGTATGTCCCTTTTGTAAACAACTTTTTCTGCCCTGTGTGTGATGGAGTTTCCAAGATGGTTGATTCATTCATATGGGGAAATAAACAATAAATGAAGTAGCCTATTTGTTATGAGTTGTTGCAAGAGTCCTCATGTTCTCAGCTTCTTGTAGAGAAATTGTAATTTGCCTTTTCTCTCTGAATGGTCTTAGTGTTTCCCTTCTGAATGAGGTTTAAGCATGAATTTCTGTACAAGAAGCCTCTGTTTCAGATAGCAATAGTCGGACACACTTCAGTTTAATTTTGATGAGACTTTGTGACAGATAATAATATCGTAGGTAATATTTTTATTCTTCTCCCAAGTCACCGCTTCAGGAGCTTCCGTGATACATCGTCCAAATCTTTTTAGATATCCATCCACAAATCCTCCACTTGTCTTAATTACAGCATCTCACAGTTTGAGCCTTCAAACAAATCATCATCTACTATGGAAAGTACCAGCTATAGCCATCAGACAGTTGTAAAACTAGCTGTGGAGAGCCAGGTCACTGTATATATCCAGTTGGCTGTTAATTGTATCTGGCTTGAGAAACAGCAGTTATGAATTATATCATCTATTTGAAAAATCAAGGGATTTTCACAATCAGAGGTTTAAGGTAAGTCAAGAGCCAGTCTTACCAACATGATGCACTACTAGAGTTAAAGATGAAAAGATGTAATATTACAGATGTAAAACACAATATTAAGATAATGTATTGCAGTGTGTGATAGAATTGATCACGATCCAGACAGAAGGAGAGAACAGATGTTCCACTTGCAGAAAATACTGGTTTGGGCTGACCTGAATGCTTAGCTATAGGCTTTTACTGTTCTCCGATTTTAAACAGAACAGAAATGAGTTTTAGTAGCACTTCTTGAATCAAGATACTAAACTCTGGAAATCTGAAGGTCACACAGAAGTCATGAACGTCAGTATATTTCAAGTCCAAACCTACTCCTCCTTCCAGCTTGAAATGGAATTGTACATAGGTTTGTCATTGCACAGCCTGAAGGGACAGCAGATGAAAAGGGCAAGAAGTTGAAGTTGTACTTTCACATCTTTAATTATATAGAAGTTCACTAGTTTAAGAACCACTAGCTAGGAGGATTGATCAGCATTTAGGTTAGCGTGCATGATGCTCTGTTAATTATGTACTAAGAATCCACAAACAGAGAGAAGAGCCATTTACAGATTTGCTCCCCAAATCAACAGTAATGCAACAATAACATCCAACTACTTGAGGTTAGTTTAGTACTGGGTGAATGCTGCACACTTGGACACACACAGAGTTATTTCCCTCTCTAGGACGAAACACTGCCACGGCCATTCAAAACCTCAGTAACGTCTGCTCCCTTTTCATCTTGGCAATTAAGTCTTCCAGCCTCGGTACAGTCTAGTATTTCAACTACACTAAGAATGTAAGTGGCCATCACAGAAAGTGACCGACTCTAAGGAAACTAAAGGAAGTGCCTCATTCATAACATCATCTGTTATTCCTTGTAGACAGCTGTTTGACACTTTCAATGAAGGAGTAACTGTCTGAATAAAAAAACAAACCACATATTGTTTATAGCTCACCATTGTTTGCTGAGAGCAGGCCAGCAATTTTCTTGTTCAAGTTAAATATTTAGAAATATTGATTGCATCTGCTGTTCCCAGAGTGCAGCTGTTCCAGACCCCAGAGTTGGTGTTCTGGTCTTCAGGCAAGGGACTGAGGATCCCCTCCTAGCTATTCCTCACTATCAAACTTAGAAAAGCAAGCAGGGATGGGAGGTCAGAGCACAAGCACGTTCTCTTATATCTGCTACAGTTCAGATAACAGTAACACCCTGAAGTGAAGCAATTTTGATTCAGACATTCTAGGTAAGTCTGAAACGGAATTAAGTGTAACATTACTCAAGTCAAGTCACATCATAGAGTATTTATGTTCAGTATAGGTAAAATACCTCAAATAATATAATTTTGAAGCAAAGAGAAATGAAGACACTAGACAGTGGCAGGACATGAATGAACATCGCTCTGTTTTCCTGTGTCATGAAATGAAACCCCAGGAATGCTGGCCGACGAGCCAACCTAGATGTTGGAGTACATGGCCTGCTCCACCTGTCACGTACCTTGGGAGACAGTGACCTAGAAAGAGGGGATTGTCCTCATTCTTCCACTGACACAAGGGAGGAAGACATTTCAGTGATACAGAACAGAAACAAACCCAAGACCCCCACTATAACCACAACTAGGCAGTGTTCAGGTGAGAAGTATTATGATACCCGTAAATCCAATGCTCTTTATGAGCAGTGGTACTGAAGTAAGTTGGAGAAAAGAAGGCAGAAGTCCAGGAGAAATCAAGACACAGGTGAAGTTTCACCAAGTATCCTGTATGTAATTTTGGTTACCAACTCACAAGATGAACAAAAAATCACATCATGGTCTGTACAGAGAAGGACAGTTAGCCTCACTCACTCAGAAAACAAAAGGGCCTTTTAATTGAAGGAGACGAGAAATTTGCCTTCTGTAAATGCAAAGTTTGTAGCCCTATGAACAGGGAGGTTTTGGAAGTGACTTGAGTACAAACAGACTGCATGCATATAAATATATACGAGTTTGTATGTGTGGCTGTGTAAAACTAACTTGTCTAATACAGAGCCTGATGACACGCTGGTGCTGCTGACCACAAGATTAGATAAGCATATGCAGTGATGAGATCTTCTCCAGTTTAATGTAGCTAACTGTCATGGTTTAAGCCCAGCCAGCAACTAAGCACCACGCAGCCGCTCACTCACTTCCCCCCACCCAGTGGGATGGGGGAGAGAATCGGGAAAAGAAGTAAAACTCATGGGTTGAGATAAGAACGGTTTAATAGAACAGAAAAGAAGAAACTAATAATGATAATGATAACAGTAATAAAATGACAACAGTAATAATAAAAGGATTGGAATGTACAAATGATGCACAGTGCAATTGCTCACCACCCGCCAATCGACACCCAGTTAGTCCCCGAGCTGTTCCCCCCTCCAGTTCCTATATGAGATGTGACGTCCCATGGTATGGAATACCCCTTTGGCCAGTTTGGGTCAGCTGCCCTGGCTGTGTCCTGTGCCAACTTCTTGCGCCCCTCCAGCTTTCTCACTGGCTGGGCTTGAGAAGCTGAAAAATCCTTGCCTTCAGACTAAACACTACTTAGCAACAACTGAAAACATCGGTGTGTTATCAACATTCTTTGCATATACTGAACTCAAAACATAGCACCTTACCAGCTACTAAGAAGACAATTAACTCTATCCCAGCTAAAACCAGGACACTAACAGAACAAGGCTAGTTGTTGTCTTGTGTTGTACTAAGAAAACCTGAACATTTGAAAAGAGGGCAGCTGGCAGAGCTGAGGAAGAGACAGAGGGACAGAAGTGGGAAGGGCAGGAGGCAGCTGCAGTGCAAACTGCAGCCCAGCAGCAGCTTTGGCAGGGACTGCACAAGCAGCTGTTCGCTGTTCAGTTTGGTTACAGCTGCATCACCAAGAAGGAGCATGGGGGGAAAAAACTGACAAAATAGCGTAGAAAAACGTCAGTGCTCTCCCCTTCTCCATTCACCAACTCTGTCACAGGAGTTATTGCAACCTCAGGCAAAACTGCTCAGATGCCCATGCTAATTCGGTCAAATGGTTGGAAAACATGGGAAAGTTCAAGTTACACACTGTAATACAAGCCTAAGCCTACTGTACTTTTCAGCAGAAAGTTAATTTAACAGGGAAAAAAAAAAAATCAGAAAGCACATATCTAACTGGTTTAGCTTGTTTAAAACCACCAGGCTTCCTTTTGTAGAAATTAATAAAAAATTTTCTTAAGACAACATGAATATAAATTTCCAGATCCTTTCAGAATTTCAAAGGTTCTTTGTAGCAAAAACTGACATGTGTTATTGTTCTGTGTTACTTGTCACACAGGTAGTTCAGAAAACAGTGAAATGGGTACAGCTGGCACCATCTTTTATCTTCTTCTGTAACTAAAACCCCATCGGTGCTGTAGACGCACAAACAGTGAATACAGACTGCTCTTTCTTGGAAAAATGTGACAGAAAAGGTGTCTTGTAGAGCATGAAAAGCACAGATAAAATCTCACTTTGGAAAGAATTCTGCCTGGCAATCCCTTAATCCTGTTTTGAGAGAGCTTCTTCCCTGCTTCCTTTGATATAATACGTGATTATGCTCAACAAAGTTCTACTGAGGTTTAATCCCAGTTTCCATCGAACAGCAGAAAGGCCAACTGTCCTCTGGGCTTTATGGGATGACACGTTGACAATTTTGTTCAGTTTTGCATAATCAAAACCAAACAACCTAATATGCCATGATTTACTTCTGCTTGATTTACTTTTGCTTCAGAACAATCAGCAAAACGTATCAGAAGCCCCAAAACAGTGAAGAAGGACTCTGCTTTATAGACACAGGTGCACTCGAGTGATTTATTTATGCAAGGTAACCTTGGCAATATCCAAAAAGTAGAACACAAAAGAAAAAACACTGCAAATGAGTCCAATTATTGGGACCATAGTGAAGTGTTGGTAGATAGGTAATGAAAATTTTAACTAGTACTTTACATTCCTAATAACACAGAACAGGCCCTTACCAAGGAGAGACACTATTGTCTCCTCTGATGGACCTGATTTAAAATAACAATAGTTTAATGGTCTCCACAGCAGTGTTTAGTCCAGCCCTTCCTGGGAAGTGTTAACAGAGAGCAAAATAATTTCTAAGTCATTTGCCAGCTGCCCTTTATCCTGGACACATAAATCAAGGCATGGCATCCACCAGCACATCCTAGAGCTGTAGCCAAACACCATTTCCCATATACCCACCAGCCCCATCCTCTCAGAGCTCTCTGCCTTAGCTGCCAACCGTCATCATATTCTCTCATCTAGAGTTGAGATTCACTGAGGCTGCAGCCTCATGGTACACTCACAAGTCAAATGGCTCAAACCATAAAGCAATATCATTTTCCTTTTGTCCCAGAGCTGTAAGGCTCCTTCAAAATCTGTTTGAAATCAGGAGGGGGCAGAGGTAATACAGGATAACAGGCTTCACAACCCAAGAAGCTACAACTATTGATGCAGGAAATCATTATTACAAAATTTGTTTGGTGAAGCCTGCTGAGGAAGAACAAAGACACTGGCTAGCATGGTACTATGCTGCCTTGCATCAAAGTCTTGGTGGACTGGCAGTGAGCTTCAGCTGTAGCCCACATGTGAAGTTGGTGTGTGCAGGATTGCTGCAGCCTGTGTGCCATTTGCCTTCTGTAGGAAATTCAGGGGCCTCGTTTTCCAAGGTGGTGTCTCATAGCGCTTCCCTTCAGTGTTTACTGTAAAAGAAGAGGAAGGAGGTGATTTTCACCAAGAAGGTGTGTAAGGAAATGAGGCAGTAGAAACTGAGAGATGGAGGAGGATTGTCACAGGGGAATGGCAAAGTCAAAATGCCTGAACAAAGAAAGCACGTACGTCTTCACAAGTGTAATCTGGCAGAGCCCTTGTGCACTGAGAACCTCTTCTGCATCAGTGAGAGGTACTCCGGGACTGTGGGCTCAGTACCTTTGCAGGAGGTGTCACCTGTGCAGGAGGGGTTGGCTCTGTACTGGTAGACACAGGAGACCTTTGGGGTTTCTTCATGTTGTCCTGCTCCATGGACAAGAGCAGATTTCTCACTTCTGGTTTGTGAAATTGTTGTTCGTTGTGAGATGGTGGCCACCTTCGGCAGTAAACACGGTCCTATTTCAATGAAAGTATCTCCGTGCATGTCAGTTGCTTTGGTATGAGTGTAAAATAATTTGTGTAGTTGGTGGGGATAGTGTTTAAACAAGGGAATCACTTTTTTATTCAAGGTTTTTACTCCTCTGTTGTCACAGAATCATAAAAGCAAACTGCTCAGAGTCATTAGAGGTGACCCACAGAGCCGTAAATCTTTTTTGCTTTGTTCATAATTTGACATGAAGGCTTGCAAGAGTGTGAGAGTTTCTGCAGTTTTCCTTTTCCTAACAAGCATCAGGAACACTAACTCTCTCCTCGCTTTTCCCAGGTGATGTGGTTCACTGGGGATCTTTCGTATTTGTTTTCTTGCTATAAAATGTGTTACAGCTTATTTTTCTTATTTGGGCATGAGAAAAATTTCTCACAGAGAGCCCTTAGTTTGAAATGAGGTTGAAATAAACAGAGTTTTGACCTGATTGATTAAAACCCCTGTCTCTGTTCCCAAGCTTTTTATCCCATTTTTGGAATGACACTTGTGTAATTCTTTGCATTGAGTAGTCGGTCTCCAGCTAGTTTCAAGATTTAAACCACTATACTTTTGAATAGCAAGAGTTTTGCCTGTCTGTTTTCCAACTCCTTTTGGGGTGCCTGCATCATTGCCAAAGAGGGGGATAGCAATTTGGGAGAACTTCGGGTCCCTCCCCATAAATCCTTCCCTTCCAGCCTTTTGAGGACCTCGGTAATACATTGAAATTGCCAGCAGTAGTTGCCATCTGCAGGCAGAGGACTAAATTATGCTTTTGGAAACATTTGCAGGCAGCCTGCTTTCTACTCTAGCAACAGTAAAACAGAGTTCATGCCTCCCCACTTGTAAACTGCTTTAAGTATCTGAACTGCTCAATGTTACGGTTACTGCTGAGATGTGCAGGAGCATGAATTTCATTGTGTAGAGAAGAAATAGGAGATAGGCTTGACCTTGGCATTTGCTTATGTCTTGTGTAGGAGACCTCAGCAGCAAAAAAAGAACCCCTGTGGCAGAAGAAATATTTGCAGAGAGAGTGAACATGCACAGCTTCTGGTGCAAAGTTGATGCTTTCTGCCCCTTGGGGAGCCAGTGCAGTCTAGTAGCATGCTAGTCTCTTGCTGTACAAGGATCAGACTTCTTCCACCCTGCCCTGCTGTGTTAGTGTGCTAGGTAACCTTTGTTGGCTGTGTTAGTGTGCTAGGTAACCTTCGTTTAGAATTCCGCTCACGGAACTTTGTCTTTGTTGTCTGTAGATGGCAGCCAAGGATACTGACCTCCATTGCAAAGTGTCCTGAGATCAGTTGGAAAGCACAGTTAAATCCCTAGATTGTGTGTTATCATTTTATCATTCATTCAGGTAATGACAAGGTTTAGCAGATTGAGCATGCTAAATGTTCAAAAAGGATGTGGGAGGTTTGTTTGTTTTGGCAAGTGCAAACTAAGTCTTTCTCAGTGTCTGCTGCTTGAAAATGTGTCTGCCTTGGCTGAGATTTGTCTTCTGGTTGTCTTTCAGAATGCTCCAGGCCGACCTGCAGCTCAGTGATAGTGAAGAGAGTGGTGACGACCAAGTCAGTTTTAGATGTTTTATACACTAGGCACACAGACTTCCCTTTAAATCATCACAACTTGTTGTGTTGTTCCGAGTTCCTTAAGCTAACCTTTCCTCCCCCTCTCCTCTTTGTTTTTGTGAACAAAACAGGTTGTTGAAAAGCCACCTTCTTCACTTGCTCCTCCAAGGTACAGGTTTGTTCCCAAACTACTAGCTAGACCAAATAAGGAGGAAAAACAAAACTAATGGGGTAGATGGGTAAGGGTTCCTGGTTTCTCTTGTAGATACAGGTGTTGGTTTCTAGCTGCCTGAAGCTGCTGTTGAAAATCGCCTTTAGTTGTGTGGAGTTTTACGGAAAGCTCCGATTAGAAAGTAATAATCCAGACATGCTGGATTTTGTCTGTGAACCAGAACTGATTTCCCCAACTGTTCCCTTCTTTTCTCCTCTTCCTCTCCACCAGTGTATATGTAGATCACACTGGATCTAATGGGATTTTCAGTTGTAGTAGTGACAAGTGAGGTGTGAGTCCAGTTTTAGTTTAGAAGGAAGCCCAAAAAAGCCAAGTGGATGAAGAACAGAAAAGGGTTAGGTAGGCTCATGGAGGCTATTTCAGCTCCTACTGATAAGGCAGCTGGCTGTAAGCAGTTCCTGCCATGTGTTGTTAGTCAGAAGCAGTATTCAAGGTAGACTGAACAGCCACACGCCAGCATTAGAGGAAGAAAGGTGGAGAAGCCCAGAATTTTTCCTATAGGAGAGCACTGACATATGTTTTTGGCTTGATATCTATATTCTTCAAGCACAGGCTAATGGTCTACAAAGTCAGACTGGCAGAAGGGCACGTCAGTTCTTGGTGTGATCTGTGTCTCTGCAAGCTCTTGAAATAGAGTGTTCTCACAGTATCAGTCTGGATAAGCAAGGAGCTTGCCTCCAGATCATACAAATGTGTTGATACTAATGTGGGAAACAGTTTTCAAAGCAAAAAAAAAAAAAAAATCAACATTTTGTAAGCCCATTTCAAAACAAAAAGAAGGTGTGCATAAAAGTCACAGTTCTCCCTCAGTTCCATCCACTCCCATTGTCAGTGCTAGAGGAAAACACTTTTGAGTAGGGGAGGGTGTTGCAAAAAATGCTACTGATTGACATGACCGTTAATGAAACAGTTACAGCACCTTGACCAAGTAACACAGATGAAGAAGTAAAAACTTAAGGGGGAGAACACAAAAAAGAGAAACCATCCTGGAATGTATGTTTCTGTCTTGTTAGCCTTTATTGGAAATTTTTCCGTTGAGGGTTGGGGCTTTCAGAAAAACACTCGTTAGTTTTGGTTATTTTTTAAACTTCGGTTGGCTAAATGCAGCTTCATACTGGAGCAGTGATGTTCTGCTTACGTATTTGTCCGACTGGGTTGGAGTTGAAGGTTTTATTATTTCCAGAGGTTTTTTATTCCAGTGCTTTATCTTTTGACTATGGCAATGTATTCCTTTGGCCTTCTCCCCTCCCCTCTCAGTGCCAAAACACAGGGTTTCAGTTTTATTTTTGAATCCTGCCATGTCAATATAATAAGTAAGTAACCTTCACCCATGCTGCTTTCTAATTTTATCTCATGGTGGCCTTGCAGTGCCCTACAGTCCCAGCCCAAGAGTGTGGCATCAGCACATTCCAGCAGCCCGGAGTCAGGGAGCACCAGTGACTCAGACAGCTCTTCAGACTCAGAGACGGAGAGCAACTCGAGTGACAGTGAAGCAAACGACCCTCCGAGAGCGTCAGCACCTGAGGTGAATGCCAATAAAATGTAGAGGCTGCTTAACGCAGCCTCTTGCCTCAGACTCTCTGCTGTCTGAATGCATTCAGGACAGGAGACCTGAAATACTGTCATTGTTCAGGTGTCCCCTTGACATCTTTGCTGCATCATCAGGCTTATCTTGCCCTTTGTTTCCCTTCTAGAGTTTGTCAATTAAATAACCCCTAGTAACAGCATAACTAGACGTCTACGTGCCTAACCTTGAAGTGTTGCCCCCTTCTCCTTTGGCATCATTGTCTAGCACTCCTGGAGGAATTAGTGCCTTCACGGGTGAGACACAAGCAAGGTGCAGATGAGAAGCACAGCTTGTCTGGGGTGTTTGGGGCCCATGTCTGCCCGTGCAGTTTTCCTGGGTGCCAAGGCTATGGGTTGCTTCGGGGTGAGACCAGTTTCCTGATACATTAAGAGGAGCCACTGCCTCCCTGCAGCTCCTGTGTGTGAGTGACAGATTCAGCTTCTCCCAGATCACAGCTGAAGTGATGAGACCTGCAGGAAGGGCTGGAATGTGCTTAGACTTGCTTCTGTTGAATTTGGCTCAGATAGTGCTGCACTGGCATTTCTGAGGCTTTTACTGGGAAAAGCAGACAACCAGAACTTAGCGCCTTAAAGTTTCATAATTGAGACCATGCATTTTTTGAAAATCTGCTGCAGAAGTGCTCATGTCCCATGGTTTCAAACAGTTCCTCCAGCTTGCAAAACATTCTTGGGCCAGTGGGAAGTACATAGTTATATCCTGTGGACCACAGCTGATGTAAACCAATCTGCTGCCAGTTTTGAGGTACTCTCACAAAACACAGAAACCGTGTAATTTATTCCCCGCCCCCTCCTCCAGCCCTAGTTTTCCTTTCTTTTACCTTAGAAGCACATGAACAGGGAGAATTTTATGTGCAGAAAACAAGCTTTGAGAAGGTGTATCTTTTCATCTCACATCTACTACACTTCACCCTCTAGCAGTTCAGTTACAGACTTTGCCCTCTGCAATGTGGGTGTCTTTGGAAGGACAGATGTTATACTTCTCCTCTTTTACCAAATCCTGCCTGGTTTGTCCTGAAAATACTAGATTGTAAGATCCTTCTCGCTCTAGTGAAGTCCTAACTATTTGCCATTGACCATTTTATCCTTTTTTATTCAGCAAACTATTCATCCATGGTGCTCAAGGAGTAAGTTAGTGCACATGGCCCATTTGTTTATAGTCAGTTCTTCACATGCAAAAGAACAGACTTTAAGACCTATAGGCAGTAGTTCCTTTATTTATTTTTTTTTAAATTTTTTTTAAAAAAAATCTCTTACTATCCTTTGGTTTTGGAAACCTAATGAAAACCTGTATGATGGTGTAGATCACAAACAAGATAACCGATGGTAGAAGTGCTAGAAAAGGATCAGAGTATGCCACTGTCTGATAGCTACGTACATTATAAACCAAAGTTTACTAAGTCTTTTAGCCATGTTTTTACAGTGTTTGACCAAAAAACAAATGTTCTTCAGTGGCTAGTAAGTTAAAATTCTGATGAAAATAAAGCAGATTTGTGTTATCTGAAAAGCCTAATGGAATTCGTGGTTTAATTTTACTTCCAAACCCATGGTAAAACCAAGCACTGTTTTTTAAACCAGGATTCTAGATGGACTGACTTAAACACAGTTGAAGACATGTCTTATTTATCTGCATGTTCTACAGTGAGTTGAGTCTGGATAGAGAAGAAAATCATGGCAGAAGGGATTCATTAGTCTCGGAAAACATTTCACGTACTGGGCTTTCTCTTTTTGGGGAAGGGTTGTGGCTCTTCTCAGAAGTGAGAGTGGTAACTGGGGAGAATCAGTGAGTGCGGGAGTTTAGCTGTGCTCTGATGGTGCCCAGATAATGAGTTACCCATTTGAGTGGTGTTGCCACATACATGGTATTTTCAGAATGGGCCCCAGAGAATAATGCCTCAGATTTGCAGCTTCTGTTGTCTCTTTTAGCATTAGTTGGGTTTGCTTTTCTCGTAATTTGTCAGACCGCTGTTAGATTAGGCAGAGCTTGTAGCAACCACGTTATGTTATTTGACCGTGATGCCAGGGGCCTTCAGACTTCAGTCGTTGCTCACGCCTTGCTTGACCCAGAGGGAAGCGAGTGTTGGGTTGTGTAGGCAGAGGACTCAGAAGAGGCCGGACTTGACATGCTAGCCATACAATTTATTTTGGTAAATGGTTTGCTTTTGGCTAAACCACAGGAGCCTGACAGCCTACCTGTCAGACTTCAATGAGATGTGTTAGCTGGCACAGCTGCTCATCTGTTTTGAAAGTAGTGCTGTGTGCAACTAACTTTCCAAAAGTGTTGCGAGGACAGCACCTAATCCATTTCTACACCTGCTGCTTTTTTTATATGTTGTCTGATTGCACAACGATGTTGGTTAGTGGCAAACCAAGATGAAGCTTTCATGTAGACTGGTCTCTTGCTGAGCAACAGGTAAGGCTAGCAGAGATCCAGGAGTGCTGTGCAATACGTTTGACTGATCCTGTGCGAAGATGAGGTCTGTGTTTCTGAATTGTCAATGTGCACACGCTAAAGCATCACCACTGACACATGGTCTTTCACTTTCAAGCTCTTTTAACATCAAGGGGAAATTTTACTGGGCTCTGGTAAGCCATGCTAGGATGAAAATAGCCCATAAAGGCATCATAAAGTCTTGCATCCTTCCTTTCTCTTTTTGTGTGCAGCCTGACCCACCGACTTCTAATAAGTGGCAGCTTGACAACTGGCTAACCAAGGTGAACCCACCAGCAGTGCCAACAGAGAGTCTCAGCGAAATTGCCCATGGGGATGGATGTGAAGAGGGCAAGGAGCAGGGGCAGGCTGTCAGCAGCAATTCCTCCCACCAGCGTGCCGAGCCGAGGGAGCCTCATCACAAGAGCTCTGGCCGAGCGGCCAGGGCTCCTCAGGACGCTCATCTTCTGACCAAACGCAACTGCCAGAAGTCTCCTGTGCGGGCCGAGGGGCCCTCACCCAGGCAGACTGTGGGCATCAAAGGGCCCAGCAAGGGCCTTGTCCACGAGGGGCCCAAAGGAGGCCTGAAGGTGGAGAGTGACCCTGGTCCTTTTGAGGTCAGAGACCAGTCTTCCAGAGACAAGCCAAAAGTCAAAACGAAAGGGAAGCCAAAATCCAGTGACAGAAAAGACCTGACCCCGGCACTGCAAGAGCCCCCTGAGAACAGAAAGCACAAGAGCTCCCACCAGGCCAATGCCAAACCCTTCTTGGACCCCAAGGTCATGAGAGATGTTTTGCTTGGCAGTGTCCAGGAGCATCTCGCTCTCAGTCCCCTTCCTCAAGGCCAGGGCACAAGCCCCACCAGGACTAGCGGCCACAGGCCTGCCATCGTGGCCAGAGAGGATTTTCACAAGGAGAAACTTCCCTTGCCTATCAGGGGGAAGAAGTTGCTCTCGCCAGTGAGGGACTCCCCTGCCCCTCAGTCCCTCATGGTGAAAATAGATCTCCCTCTGCTGTCAAGAGTCCCCCAGCCCCCTGGGAAAGGCAGTCACCAGAAGAGAGCAGAAGCCAAGGAACCCCCTGGTGCAAGGAAGCAGGACTTGGAGAGAAAAATCACGGATACTCTTGACAAGTCCCTTCAGAAGAGGAAGGTAAGAGGTGGAGGTGGGTTTGTACAAGGACCAAGGTGGTGTTTGAAAAACCCATGCGGAGAGTTCATTTCTGCTCCTAAGTTGGGAGTAGATCCCTTGCGCTCCTCCTTTAAAGGTGTTATCAAACTTCTAAAGGGAATGTGTATCAAAGCCGTTCATAGAGGTTTCTTGTTGGTCACAAATGCCCTGCTGAGCAAATGAAAAGCCTCGTGAGCTAACAAACGCTTTGGTATTTGAAAACACTTTTTGCTGTATTTTCTTGAAATACTAGTTTTCTCAGACAACAAAACCCCAGCCCTCCTATATTGGAGGAGCTTTCAGCAGCAGGCTGTGTCAGCATGTGGTTGGCCAGCCCCCTGGTAGCATTTGTGGGTTTCCCTGGCTTTCAACCAAGCAGAGCTTTGTAGGGCTGTGGTGCCCCCTCCCCCTGCAACCCCTTTAAATGCAGCATGGTATCTGAAGCACCTCCCAGACTGTGCAGTCATCTACACTATCCATTTAATGTCTGTTGTGGGAGAGCGCCTTGCCTGCACTTTGTGGGGAGAACTGACACAGGCTGCCCTGGGCTGTGGTTTTTGGTTTTGTCTATGCGTGGACCTTCTGCTGCCTTTAGCCATGCAGCCTTAGGCTGCGTAGCGTAGTCTTTTCCTGTGTGGAGTCATTCATTTCCATGAAACAGTTGTGATTGCTTGCTTACACAAAGAGGAACAAATTCTGCAGGTGTGAATTGTGTTATTACTAGGGATGATGGCAGCAGCCCCATGTTTTTGCTTTTCCATAAATGCAGACTTTTAACTGAACCAGGTTCACCGAGAGTAACAAGTGTCGCTAAACCCTGCTTTGGATCTCAGCGGTTGGCTAAATATGTAGAAAACTTCTTTGGTTTCCCCTGGAGCTGCTGAGGTGCTAGCAGCGATGCTAGTGCTTAAAAGATGCATGTGTCCAGAGTCCTTCAGCTAGAATAGTTGCTTTGCTTTGAATTACAAGACAGCCCTTTATTTAACTGAGATGGTAGTTGCTCACAAGTGGTTTTTGGAAAGCTAAGTCCCAAAGGGGGCTGTGAATATACTTCTAGCCAGCTGGTTCAGCTGCACAGGGTTGGTTGCAGGCCTTGTGGTGAATGGGTATTCACTGTGGATATTTCAGTGCCTGTATACCTTCTTGGTCCTCCTCACAGAGCAGGTGGCTTAGCACATGTGGGTGAACAACCTTGGCTCCCGTGTGGGTTGCATTTAGTCTTGTCATTTTCTGAACTTCCCATAGTTGTGGGGGAGAATTCAGAAGAGCAGGGAAAGGGTGAAGAAACCGGAGAGACCACAGCAGTCCCCCTCTTGCGGAGCAGTGGAAGAGGGTAAACAGGCAGCAAATCTGTTGCTTCTCCTGTTATCTCAAAGACCCAAAAGAGGAGCTATTTGATATTAGACATGTCTTCCCTTGCAGCCTGAGTGTCTGATTGCAGGAAACCCCTCCTCAGAGCCTTGCTGTCTGCATTATGTCAGCATGCATCAGTGTCCTTGGAGGCTCAGGCTTCGTAACAGCCAGCTAGGTCAGGTACAGCTGTCAGACATCGTTTGCGGCAGTGTGGAGCTCAACTTGAGAAACAGTTTAAGAACTTGATCTAGGTGCTGGAGCCTTGCCCTGAGCACACTGCCAGAGGTCGACTCTGCCGAGCACAATCTACTGAGCTCCATCACAGTGACATAAACCTGCATGTACTCTTGGGAGAGAGACAGAAAGTCCTGGAATGCTTTTGGCTGCCACCAGGCACACTGTGGGTAACACTGACTGATAAGTGCAGTTTCTTTTACATTTTCTTGGCTTGTAGCAAATTATTCTAAAGTTTTTCATTCAGGTGAGCTGATGATTTGCACGCTTTGTATTGTAAGACCTATGGAGTGCAGTTAAAAAGTATTATTTATTACCTCTCCGCCTTAATGGTTCCTGTTCTTCTGGAGGACAATGGCAGTGATTTTAACTGCCTGTTTAAAATTTCAGCTGTATCAGATTCTTCTTCATAAAACCAAAAACCCCTGCACATCTGAGGAATTGGAGGGATCTAACTCTCCTGTGAATGCATTTTTTTCCTTCCCTTTGATAAGGCATACCACAAAACACAATTGCTTGCAGTTCATGACTTTGCCAGGAGGAATCTGAATACATTTCTGTATAACTCGTACTGAGTAGGAAAAAAAAGCCCATCTAGAACAGATGGAATGCTTATTTTCAGCAGTGGAGATGCCTTAATTTTGATTACTATTAGCAACAAGAGGTTTAGCAGTTCCATCCCCATCACTACAAAATAATTAATCTATCCAAGCAAATGTAGGTAAAATGTCATTTTAGGATACTTGTCAGCGAGCCTGAAATCTATATCCGCTGTGTTTTGGGTTTATGCTTTGTCAGTTCTAATATCTTATCCTTTTCTTTTTTTAACCAGAATCAAACTTAGCTGTATTGGTCTGTACTTTGCACCAACTTTCAAAACGTGAGTGATTTTTTTTTTTTTTTCTTCCTGTTAGAGGGAAGTGGAGAAGGAGATTGATAGGAAGAAAATGAAATCAGAAAAAGAAAGAAAATCATTGCAGTCTTCAGCTAACAAAGACTCCAATAAATTGAAGTGAGTGTACAGTGGTGGGATGGCAGACATGCATAAAACTAAGTCTTTTTTTAAAAAGGTTAAGGCGAGGAACTGTATCTCCTGTCCTTATACTTCTGAGTTTGCTTATAACATCGTGTGCCTTCTGAAACTTAATCTGCTGCAATCTGTCTTTACATCCTGGAACCAACCATGTGGCTATGGGAGTGTCATTTATTCGCCTTTTTATTTGTTGCAGATGTGAAGTGATACTTGGGTGTCACTTATCTTCCTCTCCCTTAACGCTGAGGATTATGGTTCTAATCATTCAAGCATAAGCTGACGTTTCCGTGGCTGATCATCCTCCTATACCTGGTTTACACTGCTGCAAAAGCGTTGAATGTTGTGGCATTTGTCCTGATTTTGAACAGTTGAGATGGGAATGAAGACTTCACCATTTTAAACACAAACTTGTCCATCCTGCAGCTTATGTTGCTGCATGCTCTGATCCATATACTACATGTAGCTCAAAGAATCTGTTTATGCTGCAAGAAATTTAATTGCCAGTTGTGCCCGTACTACTTTTCCTTCTAAGCTGGTAGGCAACCATTTGCACTGCTCTCTTTCAGACCAGATGCAGGAAACAAATTTGTGCAAAAAAATTAGACGTTGTTTGAGTTGCAAACAGTGTGGTAGATTGCACGCTGGGATGTAGGAGCCATTTCCCCTTCTCTAAACTACAGTGGTGGTAATCTCTCAGCAGACAATTGCCCAGGTGATCTGGGAGGTGGCAGCTGTTCTGTGGGGAGTAGCATATGCTTGTTCTGCACGATGGCTTAGGTGTTTCAGGGGATGGCAAGAGAACTTGCCATCTGGTTGACAATGTCTCTGCTCATTGCAGGGGGGTTGTACTAGATGATCTTTAAAGGTCCCTTCCAACCAAAACTCTTCTATGACTCTAGGTGAGTAAGACTTGAGAGTTCAAGTATCAATTATTTCTGCTTTCATGAGAAATGGAACTAGCCTTAAAATGCTTTTAAAAAGGGAGTTGGACTAGATGATCTTTAAAGGTCCCTTCTAACCCAAACCATTCAATGATTCTTACGAACTTCTTTTTCTTTGCGCATGTTTTCCTCATTCTGGGTTCTACTGTCATACTTGTTTTGGGGAAGTTCGTGGTCTCACTGCATGGGAAGCAGCAGAAAGCTTTTTAGCAGATTCATAGTACTTCACATGCATTTAAAGCTCTGAGTCTTTGTAAGGTGAGAAGATGATGTGAACGTGTTTTGCACATGGGGAAATTGAGATGCAGACAAATTTGAGTTGCTTGCTCAGGCTCCTGCTGCAAACAGGTGAAATAGCTGAAAGGGTGGCCCCGAAGTCGTGAGTCTTATTCCCATGATTGAGCAATCACGTCCACAGCAGAGCAAGTTCTGGCAGCCTCTTGGGAAAGGATATTGTACTAAATGCAACTGTATGTCCATAAATTTTGACTCGGTGATCATTGCTGTTTTCTTAATTGGACAGGTCCTGATGAAAGAAAAAAGTCAGATGTTAATGCTGATACTCTCTACTCCCTCAGCTGCTTTTGCTGTCATCGGTTACAGACTTTGAACAGCACTTAGCGGCTGGTGCACGCAGTGTCTGTGCTAGGTGGAACTTGTCTTCTCCCAGCTGAGAATGCAGAGGTGAATGTGATGGATATTGCAGAGCTCTGTTTTCTCACCTTGCTGCCATGGGAGGCTGCTGAGCTGGGATGCTCCAGAAGCACGTGGATATGCAGCTCCCCCTTTCTCTAACCAAACCAAGATGCCGCAGTGCCAGTAGGCTTTTTACTTTGACTAGCCCAGATTTGCATAGAGGTGAAATGTGCAAAGCCCAGTCCAGAAAACAGATTTGTATGTATAGGTGGGTAGGGAGCATTTGCGTTCTCCACTAAAATCATCATCTTGTTTTTGTCTTTTTTGTATGTGACCTAATGGGGACGCAACCAGTGTGCCTTTTGAATTGCGGTCTTTCTAGAATTTCAGATGGCCTTTATGGCCAGGAATTTCTCATGTATTCCACTATAGCATTTGCAGTGTTTCTGGTAGATCTGCTGAAACTTACCCCATAATTTGCATACCAGTGTACTGCCAGCATTTTGGCTAGGTCTTTGCTAGAGCAAACGCTTCCAAGAGCATGTCTTCAAATGGGCGGTGTTCCTGAGAGGGGAGGCTCCTGTGTCAGTTCTGGGCTACTGCATTCAATTCCTGCTTGATTGTGGCTTGAATTTGAGGTATTGACTTGCATTGGTATGTAGCATTGAGGTTTGTGTCCTGACAATATGAGTAAACTGCTTTTCTGCAGAGAAAACATTGAAGTACTCTGAAAGCACTTAGGCGCTAGGGCTAACATTTAGTTGGGTGAAGGGATATTTCAGCTGTGGTAATAATGGAAGGGCATTACTTCTGTGGTTCATTCCTCCCTTTTTCTCAGTGAAAATGAGCACCCCTTTTAGCCATGTTCTGGCTTTCAGAGTGGGAAGAATAGGATGCGTTTTTGGGGAGAGAGGGCTCTGGATCAGGTCAGGGGATGCCGCTGAGCTCTGCGTCAAACAGTCCTCTCTGGAGCGTCAGCTGTAGTGAAGCTGGGGAGCATGTGTGCAGTGAGTAGGGACTGTGCCACGGGAAAAGTGGGTTGTGGAAGAGGGGAGAGGACTGTCGCACGCACAGCAGAACGAAGCAAGATGTGCAATGTTACACTTCAGTCTTCTCACTGGGTTTAACTTCATTTCCTCCTCTTCTGATAAGGCAGTCCATGAGTTGGGATTCACTGCTCTGTGTTTTCCTGGAAACTTTGAGAAGCTGAATAAAAATGATGTAAATGAGCAGTAGTGAAACAAGGTTTAGAGCTATTTGGTGCTGCTTACAGCTGCCAGAGTTCCCTGGTAATCCTAACTTCAAATGATCAGAAATCTGATGTGCCACCATCCTATTAAATGTGATAGACTCTGCCATTTAAAAGCACAGCATTTTAAGTCTCTATCACTGGAATCCTCTCAACTTTATAGTGTTGTCTAGTTGAGCTGGTGAGTCCTGGCAAGGAATGACTCAGTTGAATTCTGTCAAAGCACATACAGGATCAAATGTCTAGGTGAGTATCTCTGACCATAGAAGATATCTTCTACCATAATTGGGAAAGAGAGGTAGTGCTGCAGTTCATTTGCCTTGTTGGGTGATTTGTGCCAGGGATTTTAGTTGCTGTGATTGCCTCTCTTCCTCTTTCAGTGAAAAGGGGCTGTGTTGGAGGGATGCCTTTTTTTTGCAACATCCTCGTATTCTGGTTGCAAGCATTTACTCCAATGATAAGTCCTGAAGGTTATTCCTACTTGAAAACCAACTTGTTTGTGTGTTGTTGGCGGCTTAAGATGTGTTACCTAATGCCAGTGAAGTCCCTGAAGTTTTGTTTTGCTTTTGTTGGATTCTTTATGTTAACAACTCATTTCACACTTCCAGAGAAATTTAAAGAGAACTGGCACATGATATAACTATGTTTTTAAAAAAATCCCTACCTTATATGTACACCATATTCATCCCAATTGCTGAATTTGCTTCCCATCTCCAGAGCATCAAAAACTTCACTTGAAACCCAGAAGAAAGATCTCCTGCTACCCCCACCACTGCCACCCATGTCTCCTGTACATCCTCCACCAAAGTCAACCAAGATGGCCCAAAAGAGACCCAAAAGTGAGAGCAGCGAGCTGCCTGTCGTGGATAACACTGCCAGGGACGAGAGCAACCACAAGGATCCTTTGTTCTCCAAGCACAAGAAAGTGGAGAGAAATCCCGCTGAGCTCTCAAAGGGCATCAAAGTAGGTATCCATTATAACTGGCAGGATGTTTCCTGCAACCCATGGGTGCTGTGTGATTCTCTTGAGAAACATGCTCTGAGGATATTAAAAAGGAAGGAAGATAAACAAGCCACCAGAGAAAGCTCTTTGAAGCATTTTTACCCCTTTAATGGCTATCTGTGCCCTTATGTTGCTAGCTCAAAAGCCTGTGTTGTAACTTCTCTGCTGACTTTCCATCATCTGTTTTAATCTTACCAGTGAAACATAGTGAGAAGGGGTGACCATGTGAAAAACAAAGGCAAGAGAATCGTGTTTATGGTAGTAACTGCTTCTGACTGTAGGCAACTGCAAGTACAATATTGGTGTAAAAATAAGTGTGTTTACAGAAAGAAAGAGTGGATTGCTTAAAAATAAGAAACAAGCAACCTGTGGTTTTGACCGTGACCTAGGTATAAGGTTTTATAGCTTGCTTACAAAATTGTTGATGATCCTTGCAGCTGGATCTTTGCATTTTGAGGTTATAAAATTCAATTATATTGCTGCTTACTCATGGCTCTGTGTGTGTGATCTAGGATGTTGCTGTGTGTGTTAAGCTAGACTGTGCATGCTGTATTAGCTGGCTTCTAACTGCTTGCTTTTTCCTGATAATGTAGTTAGTAGTGGAGAATCAGCAATTTCCATGTGGTTAAGCTGGAAATAAGTGTGAATGGATATTACCCCTTCTGCCTTGGCTAGTGGCCATGAAAAACGTGCTGCTTGCAGCCTTACTGCTATTTTAGCCATTGTGCAAGGAAACCTGCTACTTAATTTCTCCATGCTTGGGAGAAGTTTGAATGGTATTAAGCCTTGCTAGCAGTCAGGTAGGATGCCAAGCTTCCATTTCCATTATTGAAAGGGGTACTGGGGAAGAAAGTAAGAAGAGCTGGAGAGCCTGGAGAATAGATTATGCCTGGGACAAATAAACATTTTCTCTTGAAATTTAGGAAAGCCAAGCTTTGGAATTGATTTAGACATCTCTCTAACCAGCTTTATCTCCACTCTGTGTTTTTTTCAGGGATCTCCAGGGGATGTCACAAATCCTTTCCCAGTGCCTTCTTTGCCAAATGGTGCCTCCAAGCCAAGGGGACCTCAACTCACGTTTGAAAAGTAAGTTTTTGTTTTACACCCATCACCTGTACTTTCTGAATACACCAGACAAGGCTGGCCCTGCAGCCACCCAGGCTTCTGCTTCTTGATCACTTCTTTGGGGAGGAAAGAGAGAGAGAGATGTCTGAGACCTGCCCTGTACTGCCTTCTTGTGTCTGGGACTTAGCCCACCCACCACAAAGCAAAGGTCTCATTACAACAGTTCTTGGTTTGAGGGAAGCTACTCTAGAAATTAAGTACTTTTGAACTCTGAGAGGAGGTGTCTTGTGCCTGCCTACAAGTAATGGGTTTTGATTTGTCTGATTCTTGACAAGTGGCAAACTCCTCTGTGACAGGGTGCTGGGCAGGCAACTGACTTTTTCTGAGAGGGTATGACTCTACTTGCTCCTTTTGTTAGCGCACAGGTGGCTGTATGCCATTTCCATGGTGAATAGATTATCCCAATGCGCAGAAATGTGTGCAGTCCAAATTTATCATCATTTATGTGTTGACTGAGACCCAGCTCTGTAGAAGCGTTGCACACCATATCTCTTGTAAGCAGATAACTTGAATGCAAGCTCTTTTGGTCTGAGTGTGTCATACTGCAGAGTTTACTGTATGCTTCAATCAGAAATGTATTGCTGGTATTGTACTTGAGGAATGATAGGGCATCACGTAACTACTATCTTTCCATGGGAGCAAAGAAGTAAACTTGGCCTCATAGTAGCCTAACCTCCAGTGTTTTTTCTACTTAGAAATGTAAGTTTTCAGTGTTATTCTAACATACATTTTTTAAGAAATCAATTCATTTTATCTGTCCATTCAACTGCTATGTATTTCTGAACATGCAGACAACATTCATTTAGTGACTATCATAACTGTAACGTGTGTTTGATAAGGCTGTAACAAGCTTACCAAAACAGGATGTTCGGACTCATAGCATCCTGTAGATAAGAAGGTAAAATTTATCCTACTCTTTTTCTCTGTTTTCTGTTTTTCCTCTTTCTGTCCCCAATTCAGGCAGCATCCGATAGAATACTACATAGAAGTGGCCAAGAGGCTGAAGCACAAAGCTGATGCAATGGTAAGTCATGGCCCTGTGCTAGAAATGTTAACCAGCTCTTGCATTCAGACCTGATACTTGCATGCACGTGAATAAGATTCGCTGGCTAACGTTACTTCCATACTCCCTACATGGAGCATGTTCAAGTCATATGTGGGGAGGCTGTCTTTATTTGCCAAATGTTCAGGCATTTCCCTTTGTTGTAAACACATCTAGAGAATGTGCCTAGAGAATAGGATTCAGAACTGATGTTGTCTGAGGTTAGCAGGCCTGTTTGCTTTGCAGAGCTATCACAAAGTCCTTGGAAGATAGTTTTAAGACAGTTTACTCTGAAACGTCAGGATCCTGTGTTGGTGGACAAGACTTGGAAGTGCCCTTTGCAGATGTAACTAGCTTTCTCCACTATGTGCAGTTTAACAGCATGCATGAATGAACCTATTTTTTTGCTAATTATGGCTCAGTCAGATAATGTACATTTGCTACTTGCCATTTACCTGTGAAAATGAAGTGAGGGAATACTGCAATGGGAAGGCCCCATCTGCCTCTCCCAAAGCAGGCCCCCAAGATGAGACAATAATATCCAAAAATGTGAAGGTAATAAATTACTTAAGGAAAATGTTGAGCAAGAGGAAGAGATACGAATAGCCAGAGCCCACAAAGCTGATGACTGGGACCACATTAGGGGTTCTGCTGAGAATCCTTTAATTATCACCTGGAGGCCTGACTTGCATCTTTTTCTTTCTTCAAATCCTGCCTAACTAGGGGAAAAAAAAGGAATTCAGGTATACTTGAGAGAAGCAGTTTTTGTCTTAGTCTAAAAATTAGAATTTTCTTCCCAATAGACCGACAAGACTGGAAAGGCCTTTCAGTACCTAGATGCTGCCCTTTCCTTCATTGAGTATGGGATCGCCTTGGAATCGGATGCACCAGCACCAAAATCAGCTTACAGCATATTCAGGGGCACCATAGATCTCATCAAGTAAGTGGTTTTCAAAGCATGATGGTTAGGCAGCATGTTTGGAGGGGAAGGGTTAGTTGCATTGCTTGTTTGCAACTGTGGCAGCTCTGGATTCCCACCATGGAGCAGAGTTTGGGTTGCTGTACAAGCATCAGACAGACCATCCAGAGGCACCAGAGACAAATCCTTTGAAATGTGTTTCAGCATTGCTTATCAGAAGAAGTAGGCACCATGTCCTCCTCAGCATTTGAGCCTTGCAGTTGAGGTACACCAGAGGACACTGGTTCAGATAATCGAGGACAGGAAGGAGTTTTTACTTTATCCAGAACTGAAGTTGCTTTTGCATGTGAGCTCAATAGTATGTCAGTTAAAAAAAATCAAAGCAACAATCTAGCACGTGGAAGAGCGGTTTGTGCCCCAAAGCTCTTGCAGGTTGATTGAAGGCAGATTTTACTGGTTTCTCCCATGTGTCTTTGTACCAGTGCACTTTATTGGGGTTTCTTTTAGCAACGTTCCCTGTTTAGTTTCACAGCCATAGTAGATGCATGTAGATAGTAGACATTATGACATATGCAGGCAGTGCAATCCAAGGAACCATGTACTGGATAGAAGAGAGACAGGTATTGGTTTATTCATATGGAAATTACAGGTTATGTGAGTTTTCGAGAGCTGATTTGACTTCTGACCTTAGAGCTGAAAGAGCTGTCAGAGTTTTTTTTGTGGTAGACTTCAAACTTTTTAAATGACATTGTTTGCTTTTTGGTCTTGAGGGACTGCATTTCCAAGATGCTACTGTTGCTTTGTTTTCAAAAAGGAGGTTTGCTTATTTGTTCTTTGCCAAAAGAAACATTTCCACTGAGATGTCTGTCTTGTCCAGAAACACTTGAATTAGTGTTGTAGTCAGTGGTGGGGGCACCTCTTCTGGGCCTCAGGCCTGTAGGTGGCCCACGGGGGGCATCTACTTGTAGGGATGTTGCCCATTAATCAGTGTAAGAGGAGAGCGAGTCGCATAAGGGGCCACATCTGTTCCTGCTGCGTGGAAAACAAGGCATTTGGAGACAGTCCTCTGCTCAAGATCATACAAAGCACTTGGTGCCAGGACTAAGAACTCGGGGCAGGTTTCTTGACTTTTGGACCAGTGCTTGAGATAACGGCATGCACTGGTTTTTCATAAACAGTAGGACTTCAGAGCCCTGATGACTGACAAGATTCTGTTTGTTTCCTTAGATTCGCCATGACATTGAAATCCTTTACGGACTCCTCAGCATCTTCACAAGAAAAAATCTTTGCTGTGTTATGGTGCGTAACCGTTGTTCTGCACCTTCATATTCTGTTTTTAGACTTGATAGAGTGAAAGACCCGTTACTTTCAGGGGCAAAAGAATGAGTTAAATGGGAATCAGAGTTCTGCAAGGAAAAAAACCCCACAATATAAAAACCAGAATGAACAGGAACATCTCTAAAGTGAGCTGGGATATCACAAGGGACTACATGTGGAAGGCACAGGCTCTAAAATTTGATCTGCTGGTAACTTGAGAGCACATAAGGGCTCTCACCTAAGGTGAAAGAATGCGATTTGGCTGTCCGTGCTTGAGCTGTGTAACTGAAGCTGTAGTTGAACGTAGCTGAGGCACTTCTGGACAGAGGCTTACTCAGCCTGTGGCACCTATAAGAGGTTGGGCACCTGTTTTATGTAAAAGACCAGACATGGCCCTTCCTTGTTTGGTTGTTTTTTTTGTTGGGTTTTTTTTCCCCCTTGTGATTTTTTTACAGAGTCTTTCTTTAAGATGAGCAGGAGGAGAAATTCTGAGCTTTCTTGACTTTGCAATACAGCTGATGTGTGCCTGCCTCCATCCCACAAGGCTGATGACTGCTGAGCAGGCAGCGGTGAGCGTGAACTCTTACTCTTGGTTGTGTTTCTGTTCACAGCATGCGCTGCCAGTCCATTCTGCACATGGCAATGTTTCGTTACAAAAAAGACACTGCAATAAATTATTCCAGGATCCTGAATGACCACTTCAAGGTAGGGCATGCGTATTACTAAGCTGCCAGCTGGCTGGCTGCAGTAGTTACTGATGTTGGCTGAATAGCCCATACCTAACAAGAGTTCTGTTCCTTACTGCAGAGTTCTTCCAGAGCAACACAAGCACCTTCTCCATGTGTTGCAAGGTAAGATTTAAAAAGATGTATGTTGTGATGTGTCTATAAGGGTGTGAGTGAAAATAGTATCCGGAGTATTTGAGTTGCAGGCTGCGTTTGAGTGCCTCACCGCTCGCTCTTTCGTACCACCTGAAATCATATTGTTAGGGGGCATGAGTAGGTTTCTGCTCTCTCTTTCCTGTCTTTTCTCATTGGAAAGGTTGGGGTTTTTTTTGTTATGAGGTCCAGAGTTACTGTGTATCAGGCAGAGCAGTTCTCCACCAGAGAAACAGGCCAGAGGAGCAAGGAAGGTAGCATCACTATGCTATTTCAGAGTCCCTGTTGTTGTCATCTTTGTTCTGTTCTGTCGCTCTCATCTAGAGATCGTTTCAGACTTAAGAGGGTACCATCCCCATCTCCCTGGCCACTGTCCAGTAGGATTATGCCTTCAGCCTGTGGTAGCATAACTTTGAGGTGATACTTTAATATTTTTCTCTTTACCTCAGTCACCAATTAAGAAAAAGAAACTAATTTTCTAATTTGTGAGTTATTGAGCATTTTGTCCTTTCTATGTATCTGCAGCAGTGTTGCTGCGTATGTGGCAGCAAAAGTAAAAGGCAAGATGTCCCATAACAGTGTTTGGCCCAATGCCTGGCAGACTGGTGCTGTGTTTTAATGACAATGAGTAAGACTTTTTCTCTATCCTGTGGTAATTGCATTTGGCAGATAGCTATCCAGCTCCACATCTGTCCCTTTTAAACTTTGCAGTTGAGAGAAGGTGGTTTGGTCTTCAGTAGTGATGCTGAAATTCCAGTTATTTTTCTGCCACCTTGGACAGCGTAGGTTATTGGGAATTAAATGGTCTCCCAAGAGCAGTGGTGGAAGCTCGCTCATACCAGTGACTGAAATGAGGTTGGTTGAAGTGGTGGGGGTGAAGCGATGTGATGAAGCCAGCCTGTGTCTGGAAGGCGGGCAGCTGGCTGCATTTAGCTTCCCTAGGTCTATAAATAAGTGTGTGTAGGCTGACCTGGCTGCTTTGACTAGCTGTCAGAAAGCTCCAGCCTCTGTAGGTGGGGAGCTTCAGCATGCCTGAAATGGAAGTCTTTAGCAAAAAACACTTAGAGAATCTGGTGAAGGCTTGCACGAGGAGGTGTAGATTTTGGAAGGTGGATGGGTGGCCCTTTCTGATGTCTGGTCCCACATTTTCTTTTGTCAAGAGGAGTCCTTAGAGTCGCAAATCAATTCAAAAACCTTGGCCTTGCACTCAGAGGACAATTACCTGTTATGTAGCTGAATGCATCTCAGTTTTTAACACTCTATGCTGCAGGCCTAGATGATACTGGATAGCTCCTGGCATAAGCCAGTCTTGTGGCAAGACTTTCGACTCTGAAATGAAATGTTTGTGGTGGTGTTTCTTTCTCCTGCAGAAGCACAGGCATGCCTTCTCTTTCTCCAATGGCCTCTCCTGCTGGTTCTGTGAGTTCTCAGCCAGGATCGAATGCTAGCAACTGCAGCGGCAACAGCATTGGCTCTTCAGTCACTGTCCCTTATAATATCCCAAGCATCACCTCTTCCTACGTCAACATTACTTCCTATATCCTCTATGCGTATGATATTTGGGAACGGGCTGATGCACTGGTCAGGAAGAATAAGGGTAAGTTTTTGCCCTCTGGCTTTTCTGTCTTATGTGTTGTGTTTATGTGTATGTACTTGCTTAAATCCTAACACTCAGTGTAGCAAACACCATACCTAAAGAACAAAGCAGTAAAAATGTCGAAATAGACAGCTATGGCTTATTGGCAGGTTATTGGCAGAGATACTTGGTGGTGATATAATGATGAGTGTTCCAATTAAAAGGTTGTCTTGGCATCCTCAAATGTCTAAGAGCTAAGGCATGAGGGTATCAAGTGCAGGAAACCAGCCAGCTCGCTCCATGGTAACACAAGAAGCATAAGGGTTTTTTTTTTTCTGTTTGTTTTTCCCTTTGGGGCGCTTAGTTTTTCTGAATTGGTCCGTTTTCTTTAAAAACATCTTTTTGGCCTGTACCCTTGTGTTTCAGTTTGTTTGTCAAACTTCCAGGTATTTTTGTCTTGAAAACGGTGAAGCTGGCTTCTCTCCATAACAGAGAAGCTGAGCAGCACTTCAATTGGAGTCCTTGCCAAGCAGCATTTCTAAAATTGCTCCTACTTTTTTTTATTTTACAGTTTTGTAGTTAAAAATGTTGTGTTGTCCTGTGGTACAAGCAGTGGTGGATAAGCAAAAGCCCTAGAGCAGATGCAGTTCAGTCTGTAACCTGCCATCCCATGTGGCATTTGCAGTGTCATTTTCCGTAAAACACAAAGTTTTGTGAGCTACTGTGGGCAAAGGGAAGTTTTGCCATGATCTGTTGGCAAACTTGCGACAGAAAATAAACACGATGTGCCTGGCTGAATTGTTGGAAGGCTGTAAAAATAGTCACACTAATGAGGCAGTTGTTGACATTCAAAAGGCTTTGCAAGTCACCTTTGAATAAAGTAACTCCAGTTGTTGGCTGTCCTCTGAGCAAATCTGTGCTCACAGCAGCAATTCATGTGTAGTATTTTGGATTCTAGCCTCTAAAGGCTGAGAAAAGACTGTCACATAGAAGGAGCAGTGGATGCTGCTGGTAAGCCAGAGGAATGAGTCCTGGAGGAAAACCTGTGGGAGGGCAGCCTGAGCACAATCTTGCATCAATCAAGACTAAATTCAGAACCTGCTATGTGTTGCTGTTTTGATGTAGGGGAATGATGACCGGGGTAGTAAATACTCCTTAGGGAGTAGATCTGTGCAGAAGAGTAAATACTCATGTAGGCTTAGCAGTTGTTGTCACTGTTCAGGATGGTGGAGGAATTTCAGAACTGGAACTTGTTGATATTCAGTGTAATGTACAGATGCTAAGAGGTGCGGAGAGTGAGTACCTAAAACTAAAAAAAAGGCCATATCCTTGATTCTTTTGTGCAATTCATAGGGCATAAGAAGAAGAAAGAGCAGTGGCCTTCAGTTATCGAGTTCTCTTAAACAGGGAAGTCATAAGTTAGTGGAAAGCAGTTAGTTCTAACTATGTCCAAGTCACTTGTGCAGAGCTGAAGTGCTTTCTGGCGGGTCCGCAACCAGTTGCTTCCAGCACAGGACCCAGCTCCTCACTGTAATGCAGAGTAGCACCGTGGATCATGAGGCTGTAAGAGGTTGTCTTCAGCCTCTGATTTCCCACAGCAAGGACAAGCTGAGGTTGCACGTGTGCATGTGAAGTCACTCTCCTTTCACAAAGTACTGTGGTCCCAGATCAGATTATCTTCTGGTTGCCCAGGCAGGGTGTTCAGACTCCTTGTCCCTGCTTACAGCTCTTCTGTTTCCTGTGGAGGGAATGGATACCCATTTTGTACACAAAAGGAGGGAAATCAGGGGAAATGTGTTCTCTGCTTCTGAATTGGAAAGTATTAGAATGAAAGTGTTGTGCTCTCTGCTGCTGAAGAGTTCCTTGCACAGCCAAGCAGAAATCTTCAGCCTCCAGGTTCAATCTTTGTGTGTAAATAAGGAGAGCTGAGAACGGGCGGTTTCTGAAAAGGTACCTGGCAACACGATCAAGGCTGGAGGGACTGAGGGACTGGGACGAGCCCATGTCCCTAGAAGGCAGGTCATGCAGGAATATCTTGGAAAGGTGACTGGAAAGGAATAGGTGTGATAATTTCCTGTAACTCACTGTCACCCGCACAGATGATTGCCAGCACAGAGCAGGGCATGCAGCCTGCCGGCATCTCCCAGCAGATTCAGATATGCTGCAAGAGCCTTCTCCTGCCCATGTGGGAGGAGGAGCGTGGTGCCTCAAGCTGGTGGCAGGGTAGGAGGACTCTGTGAAATCTGCCTGACGTGCCCAGCTAAAGGCAACCCAAATCTGAGCTGTATAGCCTGGCAAGCTCTATAAATTTTTAAACCTGTTCAGTTGAGAAATCATGATGTCTCCAAGGTTTGAGGATGGATGAAGGAAAGGGACCAGTCTGATGACGGCTGTGTGTGCCTCCCGGCATCACTCAGAAAGACACTCAAATTTGGCCTGTTTAAAATCTGGGGGAAGCACACAGCAGTAACTGGGGTATGAACACCCAAACTTTTGCCCACCTACCATGGAGTCTCGATGTCCTTTTAAAGCCAGCACCTGGGGAGGCGGTTCAGTGTGTGTAGGCGTGTGTGAGTGTGATTTTCCTCTTGCGTGCTGTGCCTCGTGCACTTATTACATTTCCCAGCCTTCTACTATTGCTGACCTCTCTGCATGAACAATGTTTAATGGGACTTGCCAACTGTCAGTGTGCTGCTGTTGTCGCTCCTCACTGCCCCCTAGCCTGTCGGATGTGCCTGTTTTGTGAAACCAACCAAATGTTTTCTTTCTCCCTCCCCTTTTTCCAGAGTTTTTTGCTGAACTCAGCACAGCGACGTGCACTCTGGCACTGAACAGTAGCATGACCGAACTGGTACACTACGCTAGACAGGGTTTACAGTGGCTGAGACTGGAAACAAATACGCCTTAACTGGTGCTCAAGGTGGTCAAATACCTTGAACTTTTTTGCACTTTTGAAGCCTCAGAAACAGTCTAACTTGTTGAATCATTGGATACAAAGCACCTGCAAGGGAAAATAAATCAAGGTGGAAGGGATCTGGTTACACTGGAAAAACTTTGAACTGCATTTTTAGGGTAGCGCTTTGCTGCCTTGAAAAAGAAGAGATGGAGGAAAGCCTCAGCGTTGATGGCACCTTCCTTTCAAACAATGAAGTGCAATGAATTGTCTGAATGGCCTAATGTATTGATGGTCTATAAACATTTCTATTACGAATAACCAGCAGGACAATAATCACACATGAAGAAGTGCCGACAAGAAGGAAATCTGCCTCCAGAGGTTATTATGCAACATCCCACAGTCTGCAACAGTTGTGTGCCCAGAAGACATGTCAGAGAAATGTTTTTCCAAGCATGGATGCAATCTTTGGTGTCTTTGTTCCTCAGATGGCAAGTAGCAACAACCTCATCAGCACCGAAAAGCGTTATGTTACAATAAAAACAGCAAAGTGGTCTGCCTTGCCTGCTTTCCAACCCCACCCTCTTGCATTTCTCAGCCAGCTGCTGTCCTGAGAAGCGGGGGAAGCCACTGCCTTCAGTGCTGCAAGTTCACTTTTTAAGTCGTCGCTGCTTTGGTCCTCCTCCTTGCCATGCACTCACGCACACAGAAGCCCTTAGCACTCGAACTGTATTACTTAGGGTCTTGCTCAGTTTAAGCCTTGTAAGCCAGAAACAGTTGGGGTGGCAAAATGACCAGGCGTGGTTGGAAACAGCTCTGCCTTTCTTCGGTGGTGGAGGGATGTCACTCACACTGAGGACTCCTTGACTGGTTGCTTTTTGTCATTCCGATGGGTGGGGGTGGACAGCTGTACTGGGTCACTCTGATTGCTTGGGCATGGTTCTGAGTCTGAGAGCTTACATGGGGAGGAATCACTTCTGTTTAAGGAGGGACTAAGTGGCTGAATGTGGAACATAAGACAAATTTTGCATTTGGGTATTTGCCTGCAACCGTTGCTGGTCTCAGTGAATATCTAAGAGCAGGATTTGGTACCAAAGTAGGGCATCCTTCATGGGGGAGATGACTTGTGCTTTTTCTCAGCCAAACTACAGGATGGGCCCAGCAACTTAGAAATCTGTCAAGAGAACACAAAAGGGATAATTAACTGTTTGCAAGCATTTTTTCCTTGTCAGGAGCTGCAGTTTTGAAATTGCAATTTTGCAGGTGACAGTAACAGTGAAGGCAGCATCCATGGCATTAGTGTATGCAGTAAGATGACACCCTTCTCTACCCAAAGATTTCCTGTTGCATGACAGCAGCGTCCTGCCGTCCTCATATCTAATAGTGTGCCTTAGCCCTCTGGTCCCCTCTCGCATCCCTCGCCCTATCTCTGACAAACCCGTGGGAGTGGCAAAGAGAAGGATGGTATCCCAAAATACTTGTGCTTACAGGAAAGAATTAGCTCCCTTTTCCACATAATTTCAGGATGGAGGAACAGGTCTGCATGCATGTAGCAGTACCCCCTTTGTAAAGTACCTTCTTGTGGTTTTGAGGCTTCCGAAAATGGACAGTAAATAAATATCAACAAAAGGTCTGCATTTCCAGAAGTAGTTTCTGTAGAAATGAGCCCTGCCACAAGGAAGCCTGGAGTCCTCTTGCCTCTGGGAGGAGCTGGCAGGAGTGTGCTGTGGTCCTGCCCTTGTCCTGAGCACAAGGGAGCTCTCCTCTTGTCTCCCCTGGCAGCGCAGGACTGCCGGGATCATGGCCGGGTCTTCCTGCAGCTTCAAGAGGCTGTCCTTTTACGTTCACTTTATCAAAAGCCTTAGTGCATTTCAGGGATAAGTTGTCCTAACCAATGGAAGGAAGGTCCATGTCCCCCCCCTCCCCATTTTCCTTATCAAACTTCACTTGTACTCCTCCTCCCTGGAGGAGCAACTGCTCTGAATAAGCCAGGGACAGAGAGAGGCTCAGTGTTAACTGTTTTGTTCTCAGGAAGCGCAGCGATGGCCAGCCGGCCCGAAGGCTTGACGTGCACTTTGGAGCTTGATTCCATACTAGTGGGACGATGCCTTCTTCTGACTTTGTCTTCAAACAAAGCTGTTTTTAGGATCACCAGCTGAGGAGGAGGAAGGCAGGCAGTAAGCTTTATTGAACCTGAAAACCGCTGTGGGAGTCTGTAAGAATGATAGCAAAGTCTGAGGGGGAAGCATAAGGTGAAGCAGGGACACGGGTACCCCTGGTACTTCATTTCGCATACACCCATCTCCCTCCCTGCTGCCAGGCCAGGTTCCTGTCGGAGAGCCGCTTGCTCATGGCTTGCCAGCCCCGGGGCAACTGCCTGCCACAACCTGCGAGGCAGGGTGTGCGGCTGCCCCGCTCCTGCATCCAGCTTGGTGCAGCCCATGGGTGCACCAGGTCCTGTCCTCGCCTGCTCTTTGGGCACTCTACTGCCCAGAGAGTGATAATCTGTTGTCCTGCTCCTAGGAAAGCTCGTGCAAGGGTGCCGGGTGAGCAAAGTTGGTAAGAAGACACCCAGCGAAGGCAGATGAACTACTGGCATTTGCTTCTTTACAGTTGGGAAAAGGCAGCACGTGCTCTGCTACCATGCAAAGACAGTTGTGCGAGAACTGCTCCTGCTCCCCCAGGCTTCGGAGGAAATGAGATCACAGGCAGTTTGTGTTACGGGCATGTGGGGGGCTATTTGGGGGCTCTCATTTCAAAAGCGATCAGTGGAAGCCTCAGGACTAAGCTACATAGCAAGAAGCTGTGTTTTGTTTCAGGTCATGGAGAAGACTGTTTAAATAATAGGAAATTTTTGAAAAGCCATCGTATTTCAACCTTGAGCTAGGTCAGAGGCCTGCAAAGGGTTAGGAAAGATGCTCATCATTTTGACTTGGGCCTGTTCAGGCCTTTAAAAAAAAACAAAAACAAAAACAAAAACCAAAAACCAAACAAAAAAATAATAAATAAAAAAAACCAAACCAAAACATAACAGTGGAGGAAATAGCATTTGCCGTTAGGAAACAAAACCATGAATCCAAGGAAAAACAGAGGTGGTGGTTGAGTCCCAGGAGGAGAGGAGGCAGCTATGGTGGCAAAACAGAATCATTTCCATGCAATATTTATTTAGAAGAAATAATACATGTGTTGAAATTCTCCAATGTTCTATTTTTATGATGCCATTTATTTAATAGTTGAAAACCCTACTTACATGGAGATAGAGATCTCTTCTGTAACTGAAAGTCAAAGTCTGACTGCAATGTCATTGTTTTTGGTTTTGTCCTCTCCCCTCCCTCTTGGTTCCCATTTTAAATCTGTACATCTTAAACTTATTTTAGGGATGTATGTCCCTTTTGAAAATAACTTTTTCTGCCCTGTGTGTGATGGAGTTTCCAAGATGGTTGATTCATTCATATGGGGAAATAAACAATAAATGAAGTAGCCTATTTGTTATGAGTTGTTGCAAGAGTCCTCATGTTCTCAGCTTCTTGTAGAGAAATTGTAATTTGCCTTTTCTCTCTGAATGGTCTTAGTGTTTCCCTTCTGAATGAGGTTTAAGCATGAATTTCTGTACAAGAAGCCTCTGTTTCAGATAGCAATAGTCGGACACACTTCAGTTTAATTTTGATGAGACTTTGTGACAGATAATAATATCGTAGGTAATATTTTTATTCTTCTCCCAAGTCACCGCTTCAGGAGCTTCTGTGATACATCGTCCAAATCTTTTTAGATATCCATCCACAAATCCTCCACTTGTCTTAATTACAGCATCTCACAGTTTGAGCCTTCAAACAAATCATCATCTACTATGGAAAGTACCAGCTATAGCCATCAGACAGTTGTAAAACTAGCTGTGGAGAGCCAGGTCACTGTATATATCCAGTTGGCTGTTAATTGTATCTGGCTTGAGAAACAGCAGTTATGAATTATATCATCTATTTGAAAAATCAAGGGATTTTCACAATCAGAGGTTTAAGGTAAGTCAAGAGCCAGTCTTACCAACATGATGCACTACTAGAGTTAAAGATGAAAAGATGTAATATTACAGATGTAAACCACAGTATTAAGATAATGTATTGCAGTGTGTGATAGAATTGATCACGATCCAGACAGAAGGAGAGAACAGATGTTCCACTTGCAGAAAATACTGGTTTGGGCTGACCTGAATGCTTAGCTATAGGCTTTTACTGTTCTCCGATTTTAAACAGAACAGAAATGAGTTTTAGTAGCACTTCTTGAATCAAGATACTAAACTCTGGAAATCTGAAGGTCACACAGAAGTCATGAACGTCAGTATATTTCAAGTCCAAACCTACTCCTCCTTCCAGCTTGAAATGGAATTGTACATAGGTTTGTCATTGCACAGCCTGAAGGGACAGCAGATGAAAAGGGCAAGAAGTTGAAGTTGTACTTTCACATCCTTAATTATATAGAAGTTCACTAGTTTAAGAACCACTAGCTAGGAGGATTGATCAGCATTTAGGTTAGCGTGCATGATGCTCTGTTAATTATGTACTAAGAATCCACAAACAGAGAGAAGAGCCATTTACAGATTTGCTCCCCAAATCAACAGTAATGCAACAATAACATCCAACTACTTGAGGTTAGTTTAGTACTGGGTGAATGCTGCACACTTGGACACACACAGAGTTATTTCCCTCTCTAGGACGAAACACTGCCACGGCCATTCAAAACCTCAGTAACGTCTGCTCCCTTTTCATCTTGGCAATTAAGTCTTCCAGCCTCGGTACAGTCTAGTATTTCAACTACACTAAGAATGTAAGTGGCCATCACAGAAAGTGACCGACTCTAAGGAAACTAAAGGAAGTGCCTCATTCATAACATCATCTGTTATTCCTTGTAGACAGCTGTTTGACACTTCCAATGAAGGAGTAACTGTCTGAATAAAAAAACAAACCACATATTGTTTATAGCTCACCATTGTTTGCTGAGAGCAGGCCAGCAATTTTCTTGTTCAAGTTAAATATTTAGAAATATTGATTGCATCTGCTGTTCCCAGAGTGCAGCTGTTCCAGACCCCAGAGTTGGTGTTCTGGTCTTCAGGCAAGGGACTGAGGATCCCCTCCTAGCTATTCCTCACTATCAAACTTAGAAAAGCAAGCAGGGATGGGAGGTCAGAGCACAAGCACGTTATCTTATATCTGCTACAGTTCAGATAACAGTAACACCCTGAAGTGAAGCAATTTTGATTCAGACATTCTAGGTAAGTCTGAAACGGAATTAAGTGTAACATTACTCAAGTCAAGTCACATCATAGAGTATTTATGTTCAGTATAGGCAAAATACCTCAAATAATATAATTTTGAAGCAAAGAGAAATGAAGACACTAGACAGTGGCAGGACATGAATGAACATCGCTCTGTTTTCCTGTGTCATGAAATGAAACCCCAGGAATGCTGGCCGACGAGCCAACCTAGATGTTGGAGTACATGGCCTGCTCCACCTGTCATGTACCTTGGGAGACAGTGACCTAGAAAGAGGGGATTGTCCTCATTCTTCCACTGACACAAGGGAGGAAGACATTTCAGTGATACAGAACAGAAACAAAACGAAGACCCCCACTATAACCACAACTAGGCAGTGTTCAGGTGAGAAGTATTATGATACCCGTAAATCCAATGCTCTTTATGAGCAGTGGTACTGAAGTAAGTTGGAGAAAAGAAGGCAGAAGTCCAGGAGAAATCAAGACACAGGTGAAGTTGCACCAAGTATCCTGTATGTAATTTTGGTTACCAACTCACAAGATGAACAAAAAATCACATCATGGTCTGTACAGAGAAGGACAGTTAGCCTCACTCACTCAGAAAACAAAAGGGCCTTTTAATTGAAGGAGACGAGAAATTTGCCTTCTGTAAATGCAAAGTTTGTAGCCCTATGAACAGGGAGGTTTTGGAAGTGACTTGAGTACAAACAGACTGCATGCATATAAATATATACGAGTTTGTATGTGTGGCTGTGTAAAACTAACTTGTCTAATACAGAGCCTGATGACACGCTGGTGCTGCTGACCACAAGATTAGATAAGCATATGCAGTGATGAGATCTTCTCCAGTTTAATGTAGCTAACTGTCATGGTTTAAGCCCAGCCAGCAACTAAGCACCACGCAGCCGCTCACTCACTTCCCCCCACCCAGTGGGATGGGGGAGAGAATCGGGAAAAGAAGTAAAACTCATGGGTTGAGATAAGAACAGTTTAATAGAACAGAAAAGAAGAAACTAATAATGATAATGATAACAGTAATAAAATGACCACAGTAATAATAAAAGGATTGGAATGTACAAATGATGCACAGTGCAATTGCTCACCACCCGCCAATCGACACCCAGTTAGTCCCCGAGCTGTTCCCCCCTCCAGTTCCTATACGAGATGTGACGTCCCATGGTATGGAATACCCCTTTGGCCAGTTTGGGTCAGCTGCCCTGGCTGTGTCCTGTGCCAACTTCTTGCGCCCCTCCAGCTTTCTCACTGGCTGGGCTTGAGAAGCTGAAAAATCCTTGACTTCAGACTAAACACTACTTAGCAACAACTGAAAACATCGGTGTGTTATCAACATTCTTTGCATATACTGAACTCAAAACATAGCACCTTACCAGCTACTAAGAAGACAATTAACTCTATCCCAGCTAAAACCAGGACACTAACAGAACAAGGCTAGTTGTTGTCTTGTGTTGTACTAAGAAAACCTGAACATTTGAAAAGAGGGCAGCTGGCAGAGCTGAGGAAGAGACAGAGGGACAGAAGTGGGAAGGGCAGGAGGCAGCTGCAGTGCAAACTGCAGCCCAGCAGCAGCTTTGGCAGGGACTGCACAAGCAGCTGTTCGCTGTTCAGTTTGGTTACAGCTGCATCACCAAGAAGGAGCATGGGGGGAAAAACCTGACAAAATAGCGTAGAAAAACGTCAGTGCTCTCCCCTTCTCCATTCACCAACTCTGTCACAGGAGTTATTGCAACCTCAGGCAAAACTGCTCAGATGCCCATGCTAATTCGGTCAAATGGTTGGAAAACATGGGAAAGTTCAAGTTACACACTGTAATACAAGCCTAAGCCTACTGTACTTTTCAGCAGAAAGTTAATTTAACAGGGAAAAAAAACAAATCAGAAACCACATATCTAACTGGTTTAGCTTGTTTAAAACCACCAGGCTTCCTTTTGTAGAAATTAATAAAAAATTTTCTTAAGACAACATGAATATAAATTTCCAGATCCTTTCAGAATTTCAAAGGTTCTTTGTAGCAAAAACTGACATGTGTTATTGTTCTGTGTTACTTGTCACACAGGTAGTTCAGAAAACGGTGAAATGGGTACAGCTGGCACCATCTTTTATCTTCTTCTGTAACTAAAACCCCATCGGTGCTGTAGACGCACAAACAGTGAATACAGACTGCTCTTTCTTGGAAAAATGTGACAGAAAAGGTGTCTTGTAGAGCATGAAAAGCACAGATAAAATCTCACTTTGGAAAGAATTCTGCCTGGCAATCCCTTAATCCTGTTTTGAGATAGCTTCTTCCCTGCTTCCTTTGATATAATACATGATTATGCTCAACAAAGTTCTACTGAGGTTTAATCCCAGTTTCCATCGAACAGCAGAAAGGCCAACTGTCCTCTGGGCTTTATGGGATGACAGGTTGACAATTTTGTTCAGTTTTGCATAATCAAAACCAAACAACCTAATATGCCATGATTTACTTCTGCTTGATTTACTTTTGCTTCAGAACAATCAGCAAAACGTATCAGAAGCCCCAAAACAGTGAAGAAGGACTCTGCTTTATAGATACAGGTGCACTCGAGTGATTTATTTATGCAAGGTAACCTTGGCAATATCCAAAAAGTAGAACACAAAAGAAAAAACACTGCAAATGAGTCCAATTATTGGGACCATAGTGAAGTGTTGGTAGATAGGTAATGAAAATTTTAACTAGTACTTTACATTCCTAATAACACAGAACAGGCCCTTACCAAGGAGAGACACTATTGTCTCCTCTGATGGACCTGATTTAAAATAACAATAGTTTAATGGTCTCCACAGCAGTGTTTAGTCCAGCCCTTCCTGGGAAGTGTTAACAGAGAGCAAAATAATTTCGAAGTCATTTGCCAGCTGCCCTTTATCCTGGACACATAAATCAAGGCATGGCACCCACCAGCACATCCTAGAGCTGTAGCCAAACACCATTTCCCATATACCCACCAGCCCCATCCTCTCAGAGCTCTCTGCCTTAGCTGCCAACCGTCATCATATTCTCTCATCTAGAGTCGAGATTCACTGAGGCTGCAGCCTCATGGTACACTCACAAGTCAAATGGCTCAAACCATAAAGCAATATCATTTTCCTTTTGTCCCAGAGCTGTAAGGCTCCTTCAAAATCTGTTTGAAATCAGGAGGGGGCAGAGGTAATACAAGAGAAAAGGCTTCACAACCCAAGAAGCTACAACTATTGATGCAGGAAATCATTATTACAAAATTTGTTTGGTGAAGCCTGCTGAGGAAGAACAAAGACACTGGCTAGCATGGTACTATGCTGCCTTGCATCAAAGTCTTGGTGGACTGGCAGTGAGCTTCAGCTGTAGCCCACATGTGAAGTTGGTGTGTGCAGGATTGCTGCAGCCTGTGTGCCATTTGCCTTCTGTAGGAAATTGAGGGGCCTCGTTTTCCAAGGTGGTGTCTCATAGCGCTTCCCTTCAGTGTTTACTGTAAAAGAAGAGGAAGGAGGTGATTTCCACCAAGAAGGTGTGTAAGGAAATGAGGCAGTAGAAACTGAGAGATGGAGGAGGATAGTCACAGGGGAATGGCAAAGTCAAAATGCCTGAACAAAGAAAGCACGTACGTCTTCACAAGTGTAATCTGGCAGAGCCCTTGTGCACTGAGAACCTCTTCTGCATCAGTGAGAGGTACTCCGGGACTGTGGGCTCAGTACCTTTGCAGGAGGTGTCACCTGTGCAGGAGGGGTTGGCTCTGTACTGGTAGACACAGGAGACCTTTGGGGTTTCTTCATGTTGTCCTGCTCCATGGACAAGAGCAGATTTCTCACTTCTGGTTTGTGAAATTGTTGTTCGTTGTGAGATGGTGGCCACCTTCGGCAGTAAACACGGTCCTATTTCAATGAAAGTATCTCCGTGCATGTCAGTTGCTTTGGTATGAGTGTAAAATAATTTGTGTAGTTGGTGGGGATAGTGTTTAAATAAGGGAATCACTTTTTTATTCAAGGTTTTTACTCCTCTGTTGTCACAGAATCATAAAAGCAAACTGCTCAGAGTCATTAGAGGTGACCCACAGAGCCGTAAATCTTTTTTGCTTTGTTCATAATTTGACATGAAGGCTTGCAAGAGTGTGAGAGTTTCTGCAGTTTTCCTTTTCCTAACAAGCATCAGGAACACTAACTCTCTCCTCGCTTTTCCCAGGTGATGTGGTTCACTGGGGATCTTTCGTATTTGTTTTCTTGCTATAAAATGTGTTACAGCTTATTTTTCGTATTTGGGCACGAAATAGGAGATAGGCTTGACCTTGGCATTTGCTTACGTCTTGTGTAGGAGACCTCAGCAGCAAAAAAAGAACCCCTGTGGCAGAAGAAATATTCGCAGAGAGAGTGAACATGCACAGCTTCTGGTGCAAAGTTGATGCTTTCTGCCCCTTGGGGAGCCAGTGCAGTCTAGTAGCATGCTAGTCTCTTGCTGTACAAGGATCAGACTTCTTCCACCCTGCCCTGCTGTGTTAGTGTGCTAGGTAACCTTTGTTGGCTGTGTTAGTGTGCTAGGTAACCTTCGTTTAGAATTCCGCTCACGGAACTTTGTCTTTGTTGTCTGTAGATGGCAGCCAAGGATACTGACCTCCATTGCAAAGTGTCCTGAGATCAGTTGGAAAGCACAGTTAAATCCCTAGATTGTGTGTCATCATTTTATCATTCATTCAGGTAATGACAAGGTTTAGCAGATTGAGCATGCTAAATGTTCAAAAAGGATGTGGGAGGTTTGTTTGTTTTGGCAAGTGCAAACTAAGTCTTTTTCAGTGTCTGCTGCTTGAAAATGTGTCTGCCTTGGCTGAGATTTGTCTTCTGGTTGTCTTTCAGAATGCTCCAGGCCGACCTGCAGCTCAGTGATAGTGAAGAGAGTGGTGACGACCAAGTCAGTTTTAGATGTTTTATACACTAGGCACACAGACTTCCCTTTAAATCATCACAACTTGTTGTGTTGTTCCGAGTTCCTTAAGCTAACCTTTCCTCCCCCTCTCCTCTTTGTTTTTGTGAACAAAACAGGTTGTTGAAAAGCCACCTTCTTCACTTGCTCCTCCAAGGTACAGGTTTGTTCCCAAACTACTAGCTAGACCAAATAAGGAGGAAAAACAAAACTAATGGGGTAGAAGATGGGTAAGGGTTCCTGGTTTCTCTTGTAGATACAGGTGTTGGTTTCTAGCTGCCTGAAGCTGCTGTTGAAAATCGCCTTTAGTTGTGTGGAGTTTTACGGAAAGCTCCGATTAGAAAGTAATAATCCAGACATGCTGGATTTTGTCTGTGAACCAGAACTGATTTCCCCAACTGTTCCCTTCTTTTCTCCTCTTCCTCTCCACCAGTGTATATGTAGATCACACTGGATCTAATGGGATTTTCAGTTGTAGTAGTGACAAGTGAGGTGTGAGTCCAGTTTTAGTTTAGAAGGAAGCCCAAAAAAGCCAAGTGGATGAAGAACAGAAAAGGGTTAGGTAGGCTCATGGAGGCTATTTCAGCTCCTACTGATAAGGCAGCTGACTGTAAGCAGTTCCTGCCATGTGTTGTTAGTCAGAAGCAGTATTCAAGGTAGACTGAACAGCCACACGCCAGCATTAGAGGAAGAAAGGTGGAGAAGCCCAGAATTTTTCCTATAGGAGAGCACTGACATATGTTTTTGGCTTGATATCTATATTCTTCAAGCACAGGGTAATGGTCTACAAAGTCAGACTGGCAGAAGGGCACGTCAGTTCTTGGTGTGATCTGTGTCTCTGCAAGCTCTTGAAATAGAGTGTTCTCACAGTATCAGTCTGGATAAGCAAGGAGCTTGCCTCCAGATCATACAAATGTGTTGATACTAATGTGGGAAACAGTTTTCAAAGCAAAAAAAAAAAAAATAATCAACATTTTGTAAGCCCATTTCAAAACAAAAAGAAGGTGTGCATAAAAGTCACAGTTCTCCCTCAGTTCCATCCACTCCCATTGTCAGTGCTAGAGGAAAACACTTTTGAGTAGGGGAGGGTGTTGCAAAAAATGCTACTGATTGACATGACCGTTAATGAAACAGTTACAGCACCTTGACCAAGTAACACAGATGAAGAAGTAAAAACTTAAGGGGGAGAACACAAAAAAGAGAAACCATCCTGGAATGTATGTTTCTGTCTTGTTAGCCTTTATTGGAAATTTTTCCGTTGAGGGTTGGGGCTTTCAGAAAAACACTCGTTAGTTTTGGTTATTTTTTAAACTTCAGTTGGCTAAATGCAGCTTCATACTGGAGCAGTGATGTCCTGCTTACGTATTTGTCCGACTGGGTTGGAGTTGAAGGTTTTATTATTTCCAGAGGTTTTTTATTCCAGTGCTTTATCTTTTGACTATGGCAATGTATTCCTTTGGCCTTCTCCCCTCCCCTCTCAGTGCCAAAACACAGGGTTTCAGTTTTATTTTTGAATCCTGCCATGTCAATATAATAAGTAAGTAACCTTCACCCATGCTGCTTTCTAATTTTATCTCATGGTGGCCTTGCAGTGCCCTACAGTCCCAGCCCAAGAGTGTGGCATCAGCACATTCCAGCAGCCCGGAGTCAGGGAGCACCAGTGACTCAGACAGCTCTTCAGACTCAGAGACGGAGAGCAACTCGAGTGACAGTGAAGCAAACGACCCTCCGAGAGCGTCAGCACCTGAGGTGAATGCCAATAAAATGTAGAGGCTGCTTAATGCAGCCTCTTGCCTCAGACTCTCTGCTGTCTGAATGCATTCAGGACAGGAGACCTGAAATACTGTCGTTGTTCAGGTGTCCCCTTGACATCTTTGCTGCATCATCAGGCTTATCTTGCCCTTTGTTTCCCTTCTAGAGTTTGTCAATTAAATAACCCCTAGTAACAGCATAACTAGACGTCTACGTGCCTAACCTTGAAGTGTTGCCCCCTTCTCCTTTGGCATCATTGTCTAGCACTCCTGGAGGAATTAGTGCCTTCACGGGTGAGACACAAGCAAGGTGCAGATGAGAAGCACAGCTTGTCTGGGGTGTTTGGGGCCCATGTCTGCCCGTGCAGCTTTCCTGGGTGCCAAGGCTATGGGTTGCTTCGGGGTGAGACCAGTTTCCTGATACATTAAGAGGAGCCACTGCCTCCCTGCAGCTCCTGTGTGTGAGTGACAGATTCAGCTTCTCCCAGATCACAGCTGAAGTGATGAGACCTGCAGGAAGGGCTGGAATGTGCTTAGACTTGCTTCTGTTGAATTTGGCTCAGATAGTGCTGCACTGGCATTTCTGAGGCTTTTACTGGGAAAAGCAGACAACCAGAACTTAGCGCCTTAAAGTTTCATAATTGAGACCATGCATTTTTTGAAAATCTGCTGCAGAAGTGCTCATGTCCCATGGTTTCAAACAGTTCCTCCAGCTTGCAAAACATTCTTGGGCCAGTGGGAAGTACATAGTTATATCCTGTGGACCACAGCTGATGTAAACCAATCTGCTGCCAGTTTTGAGGTACTCTCACAAAACACAGAAACCGTGTAATTTATTCCCCGCCCCCTCCTCCAGCCCTAGTTTTCCTTTCTTTTACCTTAGAAGCACATGAACAGGGAGAATTTTATGTGCAGAAAACAAGCTTTGAGAAGGTGTATCTTTTCATCTCACATCTACTACACTTCACCCTCTAGCAGTTCAGTTACAGACTTTGCCCTCTGCAATGTGGGTGTCTTTGGAAGGACAGATGTTATACTTCTCCTCTTTTACCAAATCCTGCCTGGTTTGTCCTGAAAATACTAGATTGTAAGATCCTTCTCGCTCTAGTGAAGTCCTAACTATTTGCCATTGACCATTTTATCCTTTTTTATTCAGCAAACTATTCATCCATGGTGCTCAAGGAGTAAGTTAGTGCACATGGCCCATTTGTTTATAGTCAGTTCTTCACATGCAAAAGAACAGACTTTAAGACCTATAGGCAGTAGTTCCTTTATTATTTTTTTTTTAAATTTTTTTTTAAAAAATCTCTTACTATCCTTTGGTTTTGGAAACCTAATGAAAACCTGTATGATGGTGTAGATCACAAACAAGATAACCGATGGTAGAAGTGCTAGAAGAGGATCAGAGTATGCCACTGTCTGATAGCTACGTACATTATAAACCAAAGTTTACTAAGTCTTTTAGCCATGTTTTTACAGTGTTTGACCAAAAACCAAATGTTCTTCAGTGGCTAGTAAGTTAAAATTCTGATGAAAATAAAGCAGATTTGTGTTATCTGAAAAGCCTAATGGAATTCGTGGTTTAATTTTACTTCCAAACCCATGGTAAAACCAAGCACTGTTTTTTAAACCAGGATTCTAGATGGACTGACTTAAACACAGTTGAAGACATGTCTTATTTATCTGCATGTTCTACAGTGAGTTGAGTCTGGATAGAGAAGAAAATCATGGCAGAAGGGATTCATTAGTCTCGGAAAACATTTCACGTACTGGGCTTTCTCTTTTTGGGGAAGGGTTGTGGCTCTTCTCAGAAGTGAGAGTGGTAACTGGGGAGAATCAGTGAGTGCGGGAGTTTAGCTGTGCTCTGATGGTGCCCAGATAATGAGTTACCCATTTGAGTGGTGTTGCCACATACATGGTATTTTCAGAATGGGCCCCAGAGAATAATGCCTCAGATTTGCAGCTTCTGTTGTCTCTTTTAGCATTAGTTGGGTTTGCTTTTCTCGTAATTTGTCAGACCGCTGTTAGATTAGGCAGAGCTTGTAGCAACCACGTTATGTTATTTGACCGTGATGCCAGGGGCCTTCAGACTTCAGTCGTTGCTCACGCCTTGCTTGACCCAGAGGGAAGCGAGTGTTGGGTTGTGTAGGCAGAGGACTCAGAAGAGGCCGGACTTGACATGCTAGCCATACAATTTATTTTGGTAAATGGTTTGCTTTTGGCTAAACCACAGGAGCCTGACAGCCTACCTGTCAGACTTCAATGAGATGTGTTAGCTGGCACAGCTGCTCATCTGTTTTGAAAGTAGTGCTGTGTGCAACTAACTTTCCAAAAGTGTTGCGAGGACAGCACCTAATCCATTTCTACACCTGCTGCTTTTTTTATATGTTGTCTGATTGCACAACGGTGTTGGTTAGTGGCAAACCAAGATGAAGCTTTCATGTAGACTGGTCTCTTGCTGAGCAACAGGTAAGGCTAGCAGAGATCCAGGAGTGCTGTGCAATACGTTTGACTGATCCTGTGCGAAGATGAGGTCTGTGTTTCTGAATTGTCAATGTGCAGACGCTAAAGCATCACCACTGACACATGGTCTTTCACTTTCAAGCTCTTTTAACATCAAGGGGAAATTTTACTGGGCTCTGGTAAGCCATGCTAGGATGAAAATAGCCCATAAAGGCATCATAAAGTCTTGCATCCTTCCTTTCTCTTTTTGTGTGCAGCCTGACCCACCGACTTCTAATAAGAGGCAGCTTGACAACTGGCTAACCAAGGTGAACCCACCAGCAGTGCCAACAGAGAGTCTCAGCGAAATTGCCCATGGGGATGGATGTGAAGAGGGCAAGGAGCAGGGGCAGGCTGTCAGCAGCAATTCCTCCCACCAGCGTGCCGAGCCGAGGGAGCCTCATCACAAGAGCTCTGGCCGAGCGGCCAGGGCTCCTCAGGACGCTCATCTTCTGACCAAACGCAACTGCCAGAAGTCTCCTGTGCGGGCCGAGGGGCCCTCACCCAGGCAGACTGTGGGCATCAAAGGGCCCAGCAAGGGCCTTGTCCACGAGGGGCCCAAAGGAGGCCTGAAGGTGGAGAGTGACCCTGGTCCTTTTGAGGTCAGAGACCAGTCTTCCAGAGACAAGCCAAAAGTCAAAACGAAAGGGAAGCCAAAATCCAGTGACAGAAAAGACCTGACCCCGGCACTGCAAGAGCCCCCTGAGAACAGAAAGCACAAGAGCTCCCACCAGGCCAATGCCAAACCCTTCTTGGACCCCAAGGTCATGAGAGATGTTTTGCTTGGCAGTGTCCAGGAGCATCTCGCTCTCAGTCCCCTTCCTCAAGGCCAGGGCACAAGCCCCACCAGGACTAGCGGCCACAGGCCTGCCATCGTGGCCAGAGAGGATTTTCACAAGGAGAAACTTCCCTTGCCTATCAGGGGGAAGAAGTTGCTCTCGCCAGTGAGGGACTCCCCTGCCCCTCAGTCCCTCATGGTGAAAATAGATCTCCCTCTGCTGTCAAGAGTCCCCCAGCCCCCTGGGAAAGGCAGTCACCAGAAGAGAGCAGAAGCCAAGGAACCCCCTGGTGCAAGGAAGCAGGACTTGGAGAGAAAAATCACGGATACTCTTGACAAGTCCCTTCAGAAGAGGAAGGTAAGAGGTGGAGGTGGGTTTGTACAAGGACCAAGGTGGTGTTTGAAAAACCCATGCGGAGAGTTCATTTCTGCTCCTAAGTTGGGAGTAGATCCCTTGCGCTCCTCCTTTAAAGGTGTTATCAAACTTCTAAAGGGAATGTGTATCAAAGCCGTTCATAGAGGTTTCTTGTTGGTCACAAATGCCCTGCTGAGCAAATGAAAAGCCTCGTGAGCTAACAAACGCTTTGGTATTTGAAAACATTTTCTGCTGTATTTTCTTGAAATACTAGTTTTCTCAGACAACAAAACCCCAGCCCTCCTATATTGGAGGAGCTTTCAGCAGCAGGCTGTGTCAGCATGTGGTTGGCCAGCCCCCTGGTAGCATTTGTGGGTTTCCCTGGCTTTCAACCAAGCAGAGCTTTGTAGGGCTGTGGTGCCCCCTCCCCCTGCAACCCCTTTAAATGCAGCATGGTATCTGAAGCACCTCCCAGACTGTGCAGTCATCTACACTATCCATTTAATGTCTGTTGTGGGAGAGCACCTTGCCTGCACTTTGTGGGGAGAACTGACACAGGCTGCCCTGGTCTGTGGTTTTTGGTTTTGTCTATGCGTGGACCTTCTGCTGCCTTTAGCCATGCAGCCTTAGGCTGCGTAGCGTAGTCTTTTCCTGTGTGGAGTCATTCATTTCCATGAAACAGTTGTGATTGCTTGCTTACACAAAGAGGAACAAATTCTGCAGGTGTGAATTGTGTTATTACTAGGGATGATGGCAGCAGCCCCATGTTTTTGCTTTTCCATAAATGCAGACTTTTAACTGAACCAGGTTCACCGAGAGTAACAAGTGTCGCTAAACCCTGCTTTGGATCTCAGCGGTTGGCTAAATATGTAGAAAACTTCTTTGGTTTCCCCTGGAGCTGCTGAGGTGCTAGCAGCGATGCTAGTGCTTAAAAGATGCATGTGTCCAGAGTCCTTCAGCTAGAATAGTTGCTTTGCTTTGAATTACAAGACAGCCCTTTATTTAACTGAGATGGTAGTTGCTCACAAGTGGTTTTTGGAAAGCTAAGTCCCAAAGGGGGCTGTGAATATACTTCTAGCCAGCTGGTTCAGCTGCACAGGGTTGGTTGCAGGCCTTGTGGTGAATGGGTATTCACTGTGGATATTTCAGTGCCTGTATACCTTCTTGGTCCTCCTCACAGAGCAGGTGGCTTAGCACATGTGGGTGAACAACCTTGGCTCCCGTGTGGGTTGCATTTAGTCTTGTCATTTTCTGAACTTCCCATAGTTGTGGGGGAGAATTCAGAAGAGCAGGGAAAGGGTGAAGAAACCGGAGAGACCACAGCAGTCCCCCTCTTGCGGAGCAGTGGAAGAGGGTAAACAGGCAGCAAATCTGTTGCTTCTCCTGTTATCTCAAAGACCCAAAAGAGGAGCTATTTGATATTAGACATGTCTTCCCTTGCAGCCTGAGTGTCTGATTGCAGGAAACCCCTCCTCAGAGCCTTGCTGTCTGCATTATGTCAGCATGCATCAGTGTCCTTGGAGGCTCAGGCTTCGTAACAGCCAGCTAGGTCAGGTACAGCTGTCAGACATCGTTTGCGGCAGTGTGGAGCTCAACTTGAGAAACAGTTTAAGGACTTGATCTAGGTGCTGGAGCCTTGCCCTGAGCACACTGCCAGAGGTCGACTCTGCCGAGCACAATCTACTGAGCTCCATCACAGTGACATAAACCTGCATGTACTCTTGGGAGAGAGACAGAAAGTCCTGGAATGCTTTTGGCTGCCACCAGGCACACTGTGGGTAACACTGACTGATAAGTGCAGTTTCTTTTACATTTTCTTGGCTTGTAGCAAATTATTCTAAAGTTTTTCATTCAGGTGAGCTGATGATTTGCACGCTTTGTATTGTAAGACCTATGGAGTGCAGTTAAAAAGTATTATTTATTACCTCTCCGCCTTAATGGTTCCTGTTCTTCTGGAGGACAATGGCAGTGATTTTAACTGCCTGTTTAAAATTTCAGCTGTATCAGACTCTTCTTCATAAAACCAAAAACCCCTGCACATCTGAGGAATTGGAGGGATCTAACTCTCCTGTGAATGCATTTTTTTCCTTCCCTTTGATAAGGCATACCACAAAACACAATTGCTTGCAGTTCATGACTTTGCCAGGAGGAATCTGAATACATTTCTGTATAATTCGTACTGAGTAGGGAAAAAAAGCCCATCTAGAACAGATGGAATGCTTATTTTCAGCAGTGGAGATGCCTTAATTTTGATTACTATTAGCAACAAGAGGTTTAGCAGTTCCATCCCCATCACTACAAAATAATTAATCTATCCAAGCAAACGTAGGTAAAATGTCATTTTAGGATACTTGTCAGCGAGCCTGAAATCTATATCCGCTGTGTTTTGGGTTTATGCTTTGTCAGTTCTAATATCTTATCCTTTTCTTTTTTTAACCAGAATCAAACTTAGCTGTATTGGTCTGTACTTTGCACCAACTTTCGAAACGTGAGTGATTTTTTTTTTTTTTCTTCCTGTTAGAGGGAAGTGGAGAAGGAGATTGATAGGAAGAAAATGAAATCAGAAAAAGAAAGAAAATCATTGCAGCCTGCAGCTAACAAAGACTCCAATAAATTGAAGTGAGTGTACAGTGGTGGGATGGCAGACATGCATAAAACTAAGTCTTTTTTTAAAAAGGTTAAGGCGAGGAACTGTATCTCCTGTCCTTATACTTCTGAGTTTGCTTATAACATCGTGTGCCTTCTGAAACTTAATCTGCTGCAATCTGTCTTTACATCCTGGAACCAACCATGTGGCTATGGGAGTGTCATTTATTCGCCTTTTTATTTGTTGCAGATGTGAAGTGATACTTGGGTGTCACTTATCTTCCTCTCCCTTAACGCTGAGGATTATGGTTCTAATCATTCAAGCATAAGCTGACGTTTCCGTGGCTGATCATCCTCCTACACCTGGTTTACACTGCTGCAAAAGCGTTGAATGTTGTGGCATTTGTCCTGATTTCGAACAGTTGAGATGGGAATGAAGACTTCACCATTTTAAACACAAACTTGTCCATCCTGCAGCTTATGTTGCTGCATGCTCTGATCCATATACTACATGTAGCTCAAAGAATCTGTTTATGCTGCAAGAAATTTAATTGCCAGTTGTGCCCGTACTACTTTTCCTTCTAAGCTGGTAGGCAACCATTTGCACTGCTCTCTTTCAGACCAGATGCAGGAAACAAATTTGTGCAAAAAAATTAGACGTTGTTTGAGTTGCAAACAGTGTGGTAGATTGCACGCTGGGATGTAGGAGCCATTTCCCCTTCTCTAAACTACAGTGGTGGTAATCTCTCAGCAGACAATTGCCCAGGTGATCTGGGAGGTGGCAGCTGTTCTGTGGGGAGTAGCATATGCTTGTTCTGCACGATGGCTTAGGTGTTTCAGGGGATGGCAAGAGAACTTGCCATCTGGTTGACAATGTCTCTGCTCATTGCAGGGGGGTTGTACTAGATGATCTTTAAAGGTCCCTTCCAACCAAAACTATTCTATGACTCTAGGTGAGTAAGACTTGAGAGTTCAAGTATCAATTATTTCTGCTTTCATGAGAAATGGAACTAGCCTTAAAATGCTTTTAAAAAGGGAGTTGGACTAGGTGATCTTTAAAGGTCCCTTCTAACCCAAACCATTCAATGATTCTTACGAACTTCTTTTTCTTTGCGCATGTTTTCCTCATTCTGGGTTCTACTGTCATACTTGTTTTGGGGAAGTTCGTGGTCTCACTGCATGGGAAGCAGCAGAAAGCTTTTTAGCAGATTCATAGTACTTCACATGCATTTAAAGCTCTGAGTCTTTGTAAGGTGAGAAGATGATGTGAACGTGTTTTGCACATGGGGAAATTGAGATGCAGACAAATTTGAGTTGCTTGCTCAGGCTCCTGCTGCAAACAGGTGAAATAGCTGAAAGGGTGGCCCCGAAGTCGTGAGTCTCATTCCCATGATTGAGCAATCACGTCCACAGCAGAGCAAGTTCTGGCAGCCTCTTGGGAAAGGATATTGTACTAAATGCAACTGTATGTCCATAAATTTTGACTCGGTGATCATTGCTGTTTTCTTAATCGGACAGGTCCTGATGAAAGAAAAAAGTCAGATGTTAATGCCGATACTCTCTACTCCCTCAGCTGCTTTTGCTGTCATCGGTTACAGACTTTGAACAGCACTTAGCGGCTGGTGCACGCAGTGTCTGTGCTAGGTGGAACTTGTCTTCTCCCAGCTGAGAACGCAGAGGTGAATGTGATGGATATTGCAGAGCTCTGTTTTCTCACCTTGCTGCCATGGGAGGCTGCTGAGCTGGGATGCTCCAGAAGCACGTGGATATGCAGCTCCCCCTTTCTCTAACCAAACCAAGATGCCGCAGTGCCAGTAGGCTTTTTACTTTGACTAGCCCAGATTTGCATAGAGGTGAAATGTGCAAAGCCCAGTCCAGAAAACAGATTTGTATGTATAGGTGGGTAGGGAGCATTTGCGTTCTCCACTAAAATCATCATCTTGTTTTTGTCTTTTTTGTATGTGACCTAATGGGGACGCAACCAGTGTGCCTTCTGAATTGCGGTCTTTCTAGAATTTCAGATGGCCTTTATGGCCAGGAATTTCTCATGTATTCCACTATAGCATTTGCAGTGTTTCTGGTAGATCTGCTGAAACTTACCCCATAATTTGCATACCAGTGTACTGCCAGCATTTTGGCTAGGTCTTTGCTAGAGCAAACGCTTCCAAGAGCATGTCTTCAAATGGGCGGTGTTCCTGAGAGGGGAGGCTCCTGTGTCAGTTCTGGGCTACTGCATTCAATTCCTGCTTGATTGTGGCTTGAATTTGAGGTATTGACTTGCATTGGTATGTAGCATTGAGGTTTGTGTCCTGACAATATGAGTAAACTGCTTTTCTGCAGAGAAAACATTGAAGTACTCTGAAAGCACTTAGGCGTTAGGGCTAACATTTAGTTGGGTGAAGGGATATTTCAGCTGTGGTAATAATGGAAGGGCATTACTTCTGTGGTTCATTCCTCCCTTTTTCTCAGTGAAAATGAGCACCCCTTTTAGCCATGTTCTGGCTTTCAGAGTGGGAAGAATAGGATGCGTTTTTGGGGAGAGAGGGCTCTGGATCAGGTCAGGGGATGCCGCTGAGCTCTGCGTCAAACAGTCCTCTCTGGAGCGTCAGCTGTAGTGAAGCTGGGGAGCATGTGTGCAGTGAGTAGGGACTGTGCCACGGGAAAAGTGGGTTGTGGAAGAGGGGAGAGGACTGTCGCACGCACAGCAGAACGAAGCAAGATGTGCAATGTTACACTTCAGTCTTCTCACTGGGTTTAACTTCATTTCCTCCTCTTCTGATAAGGCAGTCCATGAGTTGGGATTCACTGCTCTGTGTTTTCCTGGAAACTTTGAGAAGCTGAATAAAAATGATGTAAATGAGCAGTAGTGAAACAAGGTTTAGAGCTATTTGGTGCTGCTTACAGCTGCCAGAGTTCCCTGGTAATCCTAACTTCAAATGATCAGAAATCTGATGTGCCACCATCCTATTAAATGTGATAGTCTCTGCCATTTAAAAGCACAGCATTTTAAGTCTCTATCACTGGAATCCTCTCAACTTTATAGTGTTGTCTAGTTGAGCTGGTGAGTCCTGGCAAGGAATGACTCAGTTGAATTCTGTCAAAGCACATACAGGATCAAATGTCTAGGTGAGTATCTCTGACCATAGAAGATATCTTCTACCATAATTGGGAAAGAGAGGTAGTGCTGCAGTTCATTTGCCTTGTTGGGTGATTTGTGCCAGGGATTTTAGTTGCTGTGATTGCCTCTCTTCCTCTTTCAGTGAAAAGGGGCTGTGTTGGAGGGATGCCTTTTTTTTGCAACATCCTCGTATTCTGGTTGCAAGCATTTACTCCAATGATAAGTCCTGAAGGTTATTCCTACTTGAAAACCAACTTGTTTGTGTGTTGTTGGCGGCTTAAGATGTGTTACCTAATGCCAGTGAAGTCCCTGAAGTTTTGTTTTGCTTTTGTTGGATTCTTTATGTTAACAACTCATTTCACACTTCCAGAGAAATTTAAAGAGAACTGGCACATGATATAACTATGTTTTTAAAAAAATCCCTACCTTATATGTACACCATATTCATCCCAATTGCTGAATTTGCTTCCCATCTCCAGAGCATCAAAAACTTCACTTGAAACCCAGAAGAAAGATCTCCTGCTACCCCCACCACTGCCACCCATGTCTCCTGTACATCCTCCACCAAAGTCAACCAAGATGGCCCAAAAGAGACCCAAAAGTGAGAGCAGCGAGCTGCCTGTCGTGGATAACACTGCCAGGGACGAGAGCAACCACAAGGATCCTTTGTTCTCCAAGCACAAGAAAGTGGAGAGAAATCCCGCTGAGCTCTCAAAGGGCATCAAAGTAGGTATCCATTATAACTGGCAGGATGTTTCCTGCAACCCATGGGTGCTGTGTGATTCTCTTGAGAAACATGCTCTGAGGATATTAAAAAGGAAGGAAGATAAACAAGCCACCAGAGAAAGCTCTTTGAAGCATTTTTACCCCTTTAATGGCTATCTGTGCCCTTATGTTGCTAGCTCAAAAGCCTGTGTTGTAACTTCTCTGCTGACTTTCCATCATCTGTTGTAATCTTACCAGTGAAACATAGTGAGAAGGGGTGACCATGTGAAAAACAAAGGCAAGAGAATCGTGTTTATGGTAGTAACTGCTTCTGACTATAGGCAACTGCAAGTACAATATTGGTGTAAAAATAAGTGTGTTTACAGAAAGAAAGAGTGGATTGCTTAAAAATAAGAAACAAGCAACCTGTGGTTTTGACCGTGACCTAGGTATAAGGTTTTATAGCTTGCTTACAAAATTGTTGATGATCCTTGCAGCTGGATCTTTGCATTTTGAGGTTATAAAATTCAATTATATTGCTGCTTACTCATGGCTCTGTGTGTGTGATCTAGGATGTTGCTGTGTGTGTTAAGCTAGACTGTGCATGCTGTATTAGCTGGCTTCTAACTGCTTGCTTTTTCCTGATAATGTAGTTAGTAGTGGAGAATCAGCAATTTCCATGTGGTTAAGCTGGAAATAAGTGTGAATGGATATTACCCCTTCTGCCTTGGCTAGTGGCCATGAAAAACGTGCTGCTTGCAGCCTTACTGCTATTTTAGCCATTGTGCAAGGAAACCTGCTACTTAATTTCTCCATGCTTGGGAGAAGTTTGAATGGTATTAAGCCTTGCTAGCAGTCAGGTAGGATGCCAAGTTTCCATTTCCATTATTGAAAGGGGTACTGGGGAAGAAAGTAAGAAGAGCTGGAGAGCCTGGAGAATAGATTATGCCTGGGACAAATAAACATTTTCTCTTGAAATTTAGGAAAGCCAAGCTTTGGAATTGATTTAGACATCTCTCTAACCAGCTTTATCTCCACTCTGTGTTTTTTTCAGGGATCTCCAGGGGATGTCACAAATCCTTTCCCAGTGCCTTCTTTGCCAAATGGTGCCTCCAAGCCAAGGGGACCTCAACTCACGTTTGAAAAGTAAGTTTTTGTTTTACACCCATCACCTGTACTTTCTGAATACACCAGACAAGGCTGGCCCTGCAGCCACCCAGGCTTCTGCTTCTTGATCACTTCTTTGGGGAGGAAAGAGAGAGAGAGATGTCTGAGACCTGCCCTGTACTGCCTTCTTGTGTCTGGGACTTAGCCCACCCACCACAAAGCAAAGGTCTCATTACAACAGTTCTTGGTTTGAGGGAAGCTACTCTAGAAATTAAGTACTTTTGAACTCTGAGAGGAGGTGTCTTGTGCCTGCCTACAAGTAATGGGTTTTGATTTGTCTGATTCTTGACAAGTGGCAAACTCCTCTGTGACAGGGTGCTGGGCAGGCAACTGACTTTTTCTGAGAGGGTATGACTCTACTTGCTCCTTTTGTTAGCGCACAGGTGGCTGTATGCCATTTCCATGGTGAATAGATTATCCCAATGCGCAGAAATGTGTGCAGTCCAAATTTATCATCATTTATGTGTTGACTGAGACCCAGCTCTGTAGAAGCGTTGCGCACCATATCTCTTGTAAGCAGATAACTTGAATGCAAGCTCTTTTGGTCTGAGTGTGTCATACTGCAGAGTTTACTGTATGCTTCAATCAAAAATGTATTGCTGGTATTGTACTTGAGGAATGATAGGGCATCACGTAACTACTATCTTTCCATGGGAGCAAAGAAGTAAACTTGGCCTCATAGTAGCCTAACCTCCAGTGTTTTTTCTACTTAGAAATGTAAGTTTTCAGTGTTATTCTAACATACATTTTTTAAGAAATCAATTCATTTTATCTGTCCATTCAACTGCTATGTATTTCTGAACATGCAGACAACATTCATTTAGTGACTATCATAACTGTAACGTGTGTTTGATAAGGCTGTAACAAGCTTACCAAAACAGGATGTTCGGACTCATAGCATCCTGTAGATAAGAAGGTAAAATTTATCCTACTCTTTTTCTCTGTTTTCTGTTTTTCCTCTTTCTGTCCCCAATTCAGGCAGCATCCGATAGAATACTACATAGAAGTGGCCAAGAGGCTGAAGCACAAAGCTGATGCAATGGTAAGTCATGGCCCTGTGCTAGAAATGTTAACCAGCTCTTGCATTCAGACCTGATACTTGCATGCACGTGAATAAGATTCGCTGGCTAACGTTACTTCCATACTCCCTACATGGAGCATGTTCAAGTCATATGTGGGGAGGCTGTCTTTATTTGCCAAATGTTCGGGCATTTCCCTTTGTTGTAAACACATCTAGAGAATGTGCCTAGAGAATAGGATTCAGAACTGATGTTGTCTGAGGTTAGCAGGCCTGTTTGCTTTGCAGAGCTATCACAAAGTCCTTGGAAGATAGTTTTAAGACAGTTTACTCTGAAACGTCAGGATCCTGTGTTGGTGGACAAGACTTGGAAGTGCCCTTTGCAGATGTAACTAGCTTTCTCCACTATGTGCAGTTTAACAGCATGCATGAATGAACCTATTTTTTTGCTAATTATGGCTCAGTCAGATAATGTACATTTGCTACTTGCCATTTACCTGTGAAAATGAAGTGAGGGAATACTGCAATGGGAAGGCCCCATCTGCCTCTCCCAAAGCAGGCCCCCAAGATGAGACAATAATATCCAAAAATGTGAAGGTAATAAATTACTTAAGGAAAATGTTGAGCAAGAGGAAGAGATACGAATAGCCAGAGCCCACAAAGCTGATGACTGGGACCACATTAGGGGTTCTGCTGAGAATCCTTTAATTATCACCTGGAGGCCTGACTTGCATCTTTTTCTTTCTTCAAATCCTGCCTAACTAGGGGAAAAAAAGGGAATTCAGGTATACTTGAGAGAAGCAGTTTTTGTCTTAGTCTAAAAATTAGAATTTTCTTCCCCATAGACCGACAAGACTGGAAAGGCCTTTCAGTACCTAGATGCTGCCCTTTCCTTCATTGAGTATGGGATCGCCTTGGAATCGGATGCACCAGCACCAAAATCAGCTTACAGCATATTCAGGGGCACCATAGATCTCCTCAAGTAAGTGGTTTTCAAAGCATGATGGTTAGGCAGCATGTTTGGAGGGGAAGGGTTAGTTGCATTGCTTGTTTGCAACTGTGGCAGCTCTGGATTCCCACCATGGAGCAGAGTTTGGGTTGCTGTACAAGCATCAGACAGACCATCCAGAGGCACCAGAGACAAATCCTTTGAAATGTGTTTCAGCATTGCTTATCAGAAGAAGTAGGCACCATGTCCTCCTCAGCATTTGAGCTTTGCAGTTGAGGTACACCAGAGGACACTGGTTCAGATAATCGAGGACAGGAAGGAGTTTTTACTTTATCCAGAACTGAAGTTGCTTTTGCATGTGAGCTCAATAGTATGTCAGTTAAAAAAAATCAAAGCAACAATCTAGCACGTGGAAGAGCGGTTTGTGCCCCAAAGCTCTTGCAGCTTGATTGAAGGCAGATTTTACTGGTTTCTCCCATGTGTCTTTGTACCAGTGCACTTTATTGGGGTTTCTTTTAGCAACGTTCCCTGTTTAGTTTCACAGCCATAGTAGATGCATGTAGATAGTAGACATTATGACATATGCAGGCAGTGCAATCCAAGGAACCATGTACTGGATAGAAGAGAGACAGGTATCGGTTTATTCATATTGAAATTACAGGTTATGTGAGTTTTCGAGAGCTGATTTGACTTCTGACCTTAGAGCTGAAAGAGCTGTCAGAGGTTTTTTTGTGGTAGACTTCAAACTTTTTAAATGACATTGTTTGCTTTTTGGTCTTGATGGACTGCATTTCCAAGATGCTACTGTTGCTTTGTTTTCAAAAAGGAGGTTTGCTTATTTGTTCTTTGCCAAAAGAAACATTTCCACTGAGATGTCTGTCTTGTCCAGAAACACTTGAATTAGTGTTGTAGTCAGTGGTGGGGGCACCTCTCCTGGGCCTCAGGCCTGTAGGTGGCCCACGGGGGGCATCTACTTGTAGGGATGTTGCCCATTAATCAGTGTAAGAGGAGAGCGAGTCGCATAAGGGGCCACATCTGTTCCTGCTGCGTGGAAAACAAGGCATTTGGAGACAGTCCTCTGCTCAAGATCATACAAAGCACTTGGTGCCAGGACTAAGAACTCGGGGCAGGTTTCTTGACTTTTGGACCAGTGCTTGAGATAACGGCATGCACTGGTTTTTCATAAACAGTAGGACTTCAGAGCCCTGATGACTGACAAGATTCTGTTTGTTTCCTTAGATTCGCCATGACATTGAAATCCTTTACGGACTCCTCAGCATCTTCACAAGAAAAAATCTTTGCTGTGTTATGGTGCGTAACTGTTGTTCTGCACCTTCATATTCTGTTTTTAGACTTGATAGAGTGAAAGACCCGTTACTTTCAGGGGCAAAAGAATGAGTTAAATGGGAATCAGAGTTCTGCAAGGAAAAAAACCCCACAATATAAAAACCAGAATGAACAGGAACATCTCTAAAGTGAGCTGGGATATCACAAGGGACTACATGTGGAAGGCACAGGCTCTAAAATTTGATCTGCTGGTAACTTGAGAGCACATAAGGGCTCTCACCTAAGGTGAAAGAATGCGATTTGGCTGTCCGTGCTTGAGCTGTGTAACTGAAGCTGTAGTTGAACGTAGCTGAGGCACTTCTGGACAGAGGCTTACTCAGCCTGTGGCACCTATAAGAGGTTGGGCACCTGTTTTATGTAAAAGACCAGACATGGCCCTTCCTTGTTTGGTTGTTTTTTTTGTTGGGGTTTTTTTTCCCCCTTGTGATTTTTTTACAGAGTCTTTCTTTAAGATGAGCAGGAGGAGAAATTCTGAGCTTTCTTGACTTTGCAATACAGCTGATGTGTGCCTGCCTCCATCCCACAAGGCTGATGACTGCTGAGCAGGCAGCGGTGAGCGTGAACTCTTACTCTTGGTTGTGTTTCTGTTCACAGCATGCGCTGCCAGTCCATTCTGCACATGGCAATGTTTCGTTACAAAAAAGAGACTGCAATAAAGTATTCCAGGATCCTGAATGACCACTTCAAGGTAGGGCATGCGTATTACTAAGCTGCCAGCTGGCTGGCTGCAGTAGTTACTGATGTTGGCTGAATAGCCCATACCTAACAAGAGTTCTGTTCCTTACTGCAGAGTTCTTCCAGAGTAACACAAGCACCTTCTCCATGTGTTGCAAGGTAAGATTTAAAAAGATGTATGTTGTGATGTGTCTATAAGGGTGTGAGTGAAAATAGTATCCGGAGTATTTGAGTTGCAGGCTGCGTTTGAGTGCCTCACCGCTCGCTCTTTCGTACCACCTGAAATCATATTGTTAGGGGGCATGAGTAGGTTTCTGCTCTCTCTTTCCTGTCTTTTCTCATTGGAAAGGTTTGGGTTTTTTTTGTTATGAGGTCCAGAGCTACTGTGTATCAGGCAGAGCAGTTCTCCACCAGAGAAACAGGCCAGAGGAGCAAGGAAGGTAGCATCACTATGCTATTTCAGAGTCCCTGTTGTTGTCATCTTTGTTCTGTTCTGTCGCTCTCATCTAGAGATCGTTTCAGACTTAAGAGGGTACCATCCCCATCTCCCTGGCCACTGTCCAGTAGGATTATGCCTTCAGCCTGTGGTAGCATAACTTTGAGGTGATACTTTAATATTTTTCTCTTTACCTCAGTCACCAATTAAGAAAAAGAAACTAATTTTCTAATTTGTGAGTTATTGAGCATTTTGTCCTTTCTATGTATCTGCAGCAGTGTTGCTGCGTATGTGGCAGCAAAAGTAAAAGGCAAGATGTCCCATAACAGTGTTTGGCCCAATGCCTGGCAGACTGGTGCTGTGTTTTAATGACAATGAGTAAGAGTTTTTCTCTATCCTGTGGTAATTGCATTTGGCAGATAGCTATCCAGCTCCACGTCTGTCCCTTTTAAACTTTGCAGTTGAGAGAAGGTTGTTTGGTCTTCAGTAGTGACGCTGAAATTCCAGTTATTTTTCTGCCACCTTGGACAGTGTAGGTTATTGGGAATTAAATGGTCTCCCAAGAGCAGTGGTGGAAGCTCGCTCATACCAGTGACTGAAATGAGGTTGGTTGAAGTGGTGGGGGTGAAGCGATGTGATGAAGCCAGCCTGTGTCTGGAAGGCGGGCAGCTGACTGCGTTTAGCTTCCCTAGGTCTATAAATAAGTGTGTGTAGGCTGACCTGGCTGCTTTGACTAGCTGTCAGAAAGCTCCAGCCTCTGTAGGTGGGGAGCTTCAGCATGCCTGAAATGGAAGTCTTTAGCAAAAAACACTTAGAGAATCTGGTGAAGGCTTGCACGAGGAGGTGTAGATTTTGGAAGGTGGATGGGTGGCCCTTTCTGATGTCTGGTCCCACATTTTCTTTTGTCAAGAGGAGTCCTTAGAGTCGCAAATCAATTCAAAAACCTTGGCCTTGCACTCAGAGGACAATTACCTGTTATGTAGCTGAATGCATCTCAGTTTTTAACACTCTATGCTACAGGCCTAGATGATACTGGATAGCTCCTGGCATAAGCCAGTCTTGTGGCAAGACTTTCGACTCTGAAATGAAATGTTTGTGGTGGTGTTTCTTTCTCCTGCAGAAGCACAGGCATGCCTTCTCTTTCTCCAATGGCCTCTCCTGCTGGTTCTGTGAGTTCTCAGCCAGGATCGAATGCTAGCAACTGCAGCGGCAACAGCATTGGCTCTTCAGTCACTGTCCCTTATAATATCCCAAGCATCACCTCTTCCTACGTCAACATTACTTCCTATATCCTCTATGCGTATGATATTTGGGAACGGGCTGATGCACTGGTCAGGAAGAATAAGGGTAAGTTTTTGCCCTCTGGCTTTTCTGTCTTATGTGTTGTGTTTATGTGTATGTACTTGCTTAAATCCTAACACTCAGTGTAGCAAACACCATACCTAAAGAACAAAGCAGTAAAAATGTCGAAATAGACAGCTATGGCTTATTGGCAGGTTATTGGCAGAGATACTTGGTGGTGATATAATGATGAGTGTTCCAATTAAAAGGTTGTCTTGGCATCCTCAAATGTCTAAGAGCTAAGGCATGAGGGTATCAAGTGCAGGAAACCAGCCAGCTCGCTCCATGGTAACACAAGAAGCATAAGGGTTTTTTTTTTTCTGTTTGTTTTTCCCTTTGGGGCGCTTAGTTTTTCTGAATTGGTCCGTTTTCTTTAAAAACATCTTTTTGGCCTGTACCCTTGTGTTTCAGTTTGTTTGTCAAACTTCCAGGTATTTTTGTCTTGAAAACGGTGAAGCTGGCTTCTCTCCATAACAGAGAAGCTGAGCAGCACTTCAATTGGAGTCCTTGCCAAGCAGCATTTCTAAAATTGCTCCTACTTTTTTTTATTTTACAGTTTTGTAGTTAAAAATGTTGTGTTGTCCTGTGGTACAAGCAGTGGTGGATAAGCAAAAGCCCTAGAGCAGATGCAGTTCAGTCTGTAACCTGCCATCCCATGTGGCATTTGCAGTGTCATTTTCCGTAAAACACAAAGTTTTGTGAGCTACTGTGGGCAAAGGGAAGTTTTGCCATGATCTGTTGGCAAACTTGCGACAGAAAATAAACACGATGTGCCTGGCTGAATTGTTGGAAGGCTGTAAAAATAGTCACACTAATGAGGCAGTTGCTGAAATTCAAAAGGCTTTGCAAGTCACCTTTGAATAAAGTAACTCCAGTTGTTGGCTGTCCTCTGAGCAAATCTGTGCTCACAGCAGCAATTCATGTGTAGTATTTTGGATTCTAGCCTCTAAAGGCTGAGAAAAGACTGTCACATAGAAGGAGCAGTGGATGCTGCTGGTAAGCCAGAGGAATGAGTCCTGGAGGAAAACCTGTGGGAGGGCAGCCTGAGCACAATCTTGTATCAATCAAGACTAAATTCAGAACCTGCTATGTGTTGCTGTTTTGATGTAGGGGAATGATGACCGGGGTAGTAAATACTCCTTAGGGAGTAGATCTGTGCAGAAGAGTAAATACTCATGTAGGCTTAGCAGTTGTTGTCACTGTTCAGGATGGTGGAGGAATTTCAGAACTGGAACTTGTTGATATTCAGTGTAATGTACAGATGCTAAGAGGTGCGGAGAGTGAGTACCTAAAACTAAAAAAAAAGGCCATATCCTTGATTCTTTTGTGCAATTCATAGGGCATAAGAAGAGGAAAGAGCGGTGGCCTTCAGTTATCGAGTTCTCTTAAACAGGGAAGTCATAAGTTAGTGGAAAGCAGTTAGTTCTAACTATGTCCAAGTCACTTGTGCAGAGCTGAAGTGCTTTCTGGCGGGTCCGCAACCAGTTGCTTCCAGCACAGGACCCAGCTCCTCACTGTAATGCAGAGTAGCACCGTGGATCATGAGGCTGTAAGAGGTTGTCTTCAGCCTCTGATTTCCCACAGCAAGGACAAGCTGAGGTTGCACGTGTGCATGTGAAGTCACTCTCCTTTCACAAAGTACTGTGGTCCCAGATCAGATTATCTTCTGGTTGCCCAGGCAGGGTGTTCAGACTCCTTGTCCCTGCTTACAGCTCTTCTGTTTCCTGTGGAGGGAATGGATACCCATTTTGTACACAAAAGGAGGGAAATCAGGGGAAATGTGTTCTCTGCTTCTGAATTGGAAAGTATTAGAATGAAAGTGTTGTGCTCTCTGCTGCTGAAGAGTTCCTTGCACAGCCAAGCAGAAATCTTCAGCCTCCAGGTTCAATCTTTGTGTGTAAATAAGGAGAGCTGAGAACGGGCGGTTTCTGAAAAGGTACCTGGCAACACGATCAAGGCTGGAGGGACCGAGGGACTGGGACGAGCCCATGTCCCTAGAAGGCAGGTCATGCAGGAATATCTTGGAAAGGTGACTGGAAAGGAATAGGTGTGATAATTTCCTGTAACTCACTGTCACCTGCACAGATGATTGCCAGCACAGAGCAGGGCATGCAGCCTGCCGGCATCTCCCAGCAGATTCAGATATGCTGCAAGAGCCTTCTCCTGCCCATGTGGGAGGAGGAGCGTGGTGCCTCAAGCTGGTGGCAGGGTAGGAGGACTCTGTGAAATCTGCCTGACATGCCCAGCTAAAGGCAACCCAAATCTGAGCTGTATAGCCTGGCAAGCTCTATAAATTTTTAAACCTGTTCAGTTGAGAAATCATGATGTCTCCAAGGTTTGAGGATGGATGAAGGAAAGGGACCAGTCTGATGACGGCTGTGTGTGCTTCCCGGCATCACTCAGAAAGACACTCAAATTTGGCCTGTTTAAAATCTGGGGGAAGCACACAGCAGTAACTGGGGTATGAACACCCAAACTTTTGCCCACCTACCATGGAGTCTCGATGTCCTTTTAAAGCCAGCACCTGGGGAGGCGGTTCAGTGTGTGTAGGCGTGTGTGAGTGTGATTTTCCTCTTGCGTGCTGTGCCTCGTGCACTTATTACATTTCCCAGCCTTCTACTATTGCTGACCTCTCTGCATGAACAATGTTTAATGGGACTTGCCAACTGTCAGTGTGCTGCTGTTGTCGCTCCTCACTGCCCCCTAGCCTGTCGGATGTGCCTGTTTTGTGAAACCAACCAAATGTTTTCTTTCTCCCTCCCCTTTTTCCAGAGTTTTTTGCTGAACTCAGCACAGCGACGTGCACTCTGGCACTGAACAGTAGCATGACCGAACTGGTACACTACGCTAGACAGGGTTTACAGTGGCTGAGACTGGAAACAAATACGCCTTAACTGGTGCTCAAGGTGGTCAAATACCTTGAACTTTTTTGCACTTTTGAAGCCTCAGAAACAGTCTAACTTGTTGAATCATTGGATACAAAGCACCTGCAAGGGAAAATAAATCAAGGTGGAAGGGATCTGGTTACACTGGAAAAACTTTGAACTGCATTTTTAGGGTAGCGCTTTGCTGCCTTGAAAAAGAAGAGATGGAGGAAAGCCTCAGCGTTGATGGCACCTTCCTTTCAAACAATGAAGTGCAATGAATTGTCTGAATGGCCTAATGTATTGATGGTCTATAAACATTTCTATTACGAATAACCAGCAGGACAATAATCACACATGAAGAAGTGCCGACAAGAAGGAAATCTGCCTCCAGAGGTTATTATGCAACATCCCACAGTCTGCAACAGTTGTGTGCCCAGAAGACATGTCAGAGAAATGTTTTTCCAAGCATGGATGCAATCTTTGGTGTCTTTGTTCCTCAGATGGCAAGTAGCAACAACCTCATCAGCACCGAAAAGCGTTATGTTACAATAAAAACAGCAAAGTGGTCTGCCTTGCCTGCTTTCCAACCCCACCCTCTTGCATTTCTCAGCCAGCTGCTGTCCTGAGAAGCGGGGGAAGCCACTGCCTTCAGTGCTGCAAGTTCACTTTTTAAGTCGTCGCTGCTTTGGTCCTCCTCCTTGCCATGCACTCACGCACACAGAAGCCCTTAGCACTCGAACTGTATTACTTAGGGTCTTGCTCGGTTTAAGCCTTGTAAGCCAGAAACAGTTGGGGTGGCAAAATGACCAGGCGTGGTTGGAAACAGCTCTGCCTTTCTTCGGTGGTGGAGGGATGTCACTCACACTGAGGACTCCTTGACTGGTTGCTTTTTGTCATTCCGATGGGTGGGGGTGGACAGCTGTACTGGGTCACTCGGATTGCTTGGGCATGGTTCTGAGTCTGAGAGCTTACATGGGGAGGAATCACTTCTGTTTAAGGAGGGACTAAGTGGCTGAATGTGGAACATAAGACAAATTTTGCATTTGGGTATTTGCCTGCAACCGTTGCTGGTCTCAGTGAATATCTAAGAGCAGGATTTGGTACCAAAGTAGGGCATCCTTCATGGGGGAGATGACTTGTGCTTTTTCTCAGCCAAACTACAGGATGGGCCCAGCAACTTAGAAATCTGTCAAGAGAACACAAAGGGGATAATTAACTGTTTGCAAGCATTTTTTCCTTGTCAGGAGCTGCAGTTTTGAAATTGCAATTTTGCAGGTGACAGTAACAGTGAAGGCAGCATCCATGGCATTAGTGTATGCAGTAAGATGACACCCTTCTCTACCCAAAGATTTCCTGTTGCATGACAGCAGCGTCCTGCCGTCCTCATATCTAATAGTGTGCCTTAGCCCTCTGGTCCCCTCTCGCATCCCTCGCCCTATCTCTGACAAACCCGTGGGAGTGGCAAAGAGAAGGATGGTATCCCAAAATACTTGTGCTTACAGGAAAGAATTAGCTCCCTTTTCCACATAATTTCAGGATGGAGGAACAGGTCTGCATGCATGTAGCAGTACCCCCTTTGTAAAGTACCTTCTTGTGGTTTTGAGGCTTCCGAAAATGGACAGTAAATAAATATCAACAAAAGGTCTGCATTTCCAGAAGTAGTTTCTGTAGAAATGAGCCCTGCCACAAGGAAGCCTGGAGTCCTCTTGCCTCTGGGAGGAGCTGGCAGGAGTGTGCTGTGGTCCTGCCCTTGTCCTGAGCACAAGGGAGCTCTCCTCTTGTCTCCCCTGGCAGCGCAGGACTGCCGGGATCATGGCCGGGTCTTCCTGCAGCTTCAAGAGGCTGTCCTTTTACGTTCACTTTATCAAAAGCCTTAGTGCATTTCAGGGATAAGTTGTCCTAACCAATGGAAGGAAGGTCCATGTCCCCCCCCTCCCCATTTTCCTTATCAAACTTCACTTGTACTCCTCCTCCCTGGAGGAGCAACTGCTCTGAATAAGCCAGGGACAGAGAGAGGCTCAGTGTTAACTGTTTTGTTCTCAGGAAGCGCAGCGATGGCCAGCCGGCCCGAAGGCTTGACGTGCACTTTGGAGCTTGATTCCATACTAGCGGGACGATGCCTTCTTCTGACTTTGTCTTCAAACAAAGCTGTTTTTAGGATCACCAGCTGAGGAGGAGGAAGGCAGGCAGTAAGCTTTATTGAACCTGAAAACCGCTGTGGGAGTCTGTAAGAATGATAGCAAAGTCTGAGGGGGAAGCATAAGGTGAAGCAGGGACACGGGTACCCCTGGTACTTCATTTCGCATACACCCATCTCCCTCCCTGCTGCCAGGCCAGGTTCCTGTCGGAGAGCCGCTTGCTCATGGCTTGCCAGCCCCGGGGCAACTGCCTGCCACAACCTGCGAGGCAGGGTGTGCGGCTGCCCCGCTCCTGCATCCAGCTTGGTGCAGCCCATGGGTGCACCAGGTCCTGTCCTCGCCTGCTCTTTGGGCACTCTACTGCCCAGAGAGTGATAATCTGTTGTCCTGCTCCTAGGAAAGCTCGTGCAAGGGTGCCGGGTGAGCAAAGTTGGTAAGAAGACACCCAGCGAAGGCAGATGAACTACTGGCATTTGCTTCTTTACAGTTGGGAAAAGGCAGCACGTGCTCTGCTACCATGCAACGACAGTTGTGCGAGAACTGCTCCTGCTCCCCCAGGCTTCGGAGGAAATGAGATCACAGGCAGTTTGTGTTACGGGCATGTGGGGGGCTATTTGGGGGCTCTCATTTCAAAAGCGATCAGTGGAAGCCTCAGGACTAAGCTACATAGCAAGAAGCTGTGTTTTGTTTCAGGTCATGGAGAAGACTGTTTAAATAATAGGAAATTTTTGAAAAGCCATCGTATTTCAACCTTGAGCTAGGTCAGAGGCCTGCAAAGGGTTAGGAAAGATGCTCATCATTTTGACTTGGGCCTGTTCAGGCCTTTAAAAAAAAACAAAAACAAAACCCAAAAACCAAACAAAAAAATAATAAATAAAAAAAACCAAACCAAAACATAACAGTGGAGGAAATAGCATTTGCCGTTAGGAAACAAAACCATGAATCCAAGGAAAAACAGAGGTGGTGGTTGAGTCCCAGGAGGAGAGGAGGCAGCTATGGTGGCAAAACAGAATCATTTCCATGCAATATTTATTTAGAAGAAATAATACATGTGTTGAAATTCTCAAATGTTCTATTTTTAAGATGCCATTTATTTAATAGTTGAAAACCCTACTTACATGGAGATAGAGATCTCTTCTGTAACTGAAAGTCAAAGTCTGACTGCAATGTCATTGTTTTTGGTTTTGTCCTCTCCCCTCCCTCTTGGTTCCCATTATAAATCTGTACATCTTAAACTTATTTTAGGGATGTATGTCCCTTTTGTAAACAACTTTTTCTGCCCTGTGTGTGATGGAGTTTCCAAGATGGTTGATTCATTCATATGGGGAAATAAACAATAAATGAAGTAGCCTATTTGTTATGAGTTGTTGCAAGAGTCCTCATGTTCTCAGCTTCTTGTAGAGAAATTGTAATTTGCCTTTTCTCTCTGAATGGTCTTAGTGTTTCCCTTCTGAATGAGGTTTAAGCATGAATTTCTGTACAAGAAGCCTCTGTTTCAATTGCTCCCCTGTTTATTGCCCCTTGCCCTTTCCTGTAGGAACACGAATGTGTGCAAATCTAGATGCTCAGAGTGGCAGGAGGGTCACGACTCAAGAAATCTGCCTCCTATCCTCCTGAAACAGATTCAAGGAAGACTGTGCTGGGGTCAGCCGCTGACAGCCAGCAAAGCCTGGCTCTAAGCGCTTGCTGACAGGAAAATCCCATGGATTGGTTTCATGCAGGTGAACAAGTTAAATAAGAAAACAAGGAGACAAGGCACAAAAATAGTAGTTGAAGCGTACTGCTCCATGTTTGCCACAAAGGTGCTGCAGGACTCGGTGCTGGGAGGAGAGTCTGCTCAGGTCTAGTTCACGGATACATTTCTAAAGTGCTGCAAGGAGGAATTCCCTTGGGTAATCCTGCAGGATTTCATGCCCCGTGGTAGCTCTGCTTCTCATTGGTTGTGCAAGGTGATCTCTTTGCAATGGCCTTACACTTCTTGTTTGGGGCTTTTCCCACTTTTTGTTTTATGTCGGGCAATGTAACTGTTTCTTGGAAGAATGATTTTTGCATCTCTCTATGCACTATTGTGATATAATTTGTGTGTATAATTCAGGTCCTTTCTGCAACAGGCATTGCACCTAAGTTGTTTGCTAATAATGGATGTGGTTTTCTAATGTAGTATGTAAATTGTAGACGACACTGAAACCTGTTTTAATACCCGCTAGATATGTTGCTGTTACAGATGTTGTACATAGGAATGTACACTTTTTGGGGGTCAATGCACTTTTTCACTGCATGCTTAAAATCCCAGTGGCAAAATTGGTATTGAAGTAAGAATAAAAGGAAAAAACATCTAGTTAGTCATAAAAAAAGAAATGTGAAACATCCCCAGATGAGCATCTGGTGGGATTTTTAGCTACAGACTAGACAGGAGGAGCTTGGTGGTGCGTTTGCTCAGGCGAGGTGGGACTGGGACTCAGTTCATTGCCATCAATTAGTCTTCCAAGTGGCATGAAACCAGCTTGGCCCCAGGCTGGTTGCAAGATGCACAGAGGGTAAGAAGAGCATAGGAAGATAGCTTGTGGTTGTGGCCATACACATGTGGATTAAGCGTCTGTGACTTTTGTTCTGGTTTCAGTGGGGTGCGAGGCGTAGTTGGACATGAGCTGTCCTGTCTGCTGGTCAGGGTGGAGCTGCTTTTCCTGGGTTATTCGGATCCTCTGTCCCTCCATTTCCTTCCCCCTCCCACCCCAAAAGGCATGTTTCCCAGACTCCTTGCTTGGGGCAAAAGCAAGGAGGATTAGTTTTGGAGGTGGAGTGGAGATGGGGAGTGGAAGGGAGGGATGCAGAGGAAGGAGGTGCAACATGTCAGCAGGGGAGGTCATCCACAAGCCAGGGAGGGAGAAGCGGGAGAAGGAGGCCACAGGGCTGCAGCAGGCGTTGACCACCCCACTCAGATTTCTGCCTGGGGCAGCGGCCCACCCTGGGCTAAAACTGCCAAAAATATTTTGGGGTTGTTTTCCAATAATACTGTGGTGTTGTTTATTTATTTATTGAGCCTTTATTGACCAAACCTAATTTTGCAACCACATTTAATTTATTCTGAGATTTGTTATACATTATAGATTAGCTTGCTTTCTCTCTTTGGCTTGGCTTACCCTTTTCAGAGACAAATGTTATTTTTGGCAAAACAGCTGCATTAAAGTTGATTACAGTTTCTCAGCCCTATGCTGCTCTCCAAACACTAAAATAGCCCGTTGACAGCCTATGCTTGCTTTATATTAATTGCGCTTTTAGTAACCCCTGTCACTACCTGAAACCGACAGTGTTCCTGGGCCACCATCAGCATTTCTGATTGTGTTTCCTTAAACTTTATGTTCCTGAAATGAGGACTTGTGCATGTTGCAATGACAGCATGCGATCACTGCTGGTTTGCGATGTGTTTTGTCAAGCTACAGGGTTCCTGAAATTCCTGCTGTGTTTTTCTCCTCTCCTACTCAGTATTGCTGAGTTTAAGGTTTTCTTTGGGTCCAGTGTTTCATATCATAGCAAAATGGCAATGTTGTCCACTTCTGTTGAGCCAGCAAAACTGCATTCCAACCAATAGCTTTTTTCTGTTCACTTTCAGTATTTGAAGGCACGTACCAGCCCGTATGTGGTCTGTGGCAGCTGAAAGGTATTTCTGAAAGTTGCTCCAACTTGTGCAACTTTTTGCTTGTTACACATGAGGTGCAGCAGGCTCTGAACTTGCTCATGAACTCTCCTTGCTGTTCAGAGAAGAGCTAGTTAGGATTTGGTGTCAGGCTTTTGCTTTGTCTTGTTTTTCCAGGGGTCCCTGGGGAATGGGGTTGAGCAAGATGCAATCTGGAAAGGAGGGCAGGAGCTGAAGGTTTCACGGGTGGTATTTTCTTTGAGACGTGAATGCGTACGGTAGTGCTGTGGGTGCCAGTAGGGCTCGTGTCATCAGGTCTCCAGGCAGCACGTGAATTGTGGCGCACTGGTCAAACCACTGCCTGTCTGTTCAGCTGCCAGCCACTCTGTCCTTGCATTTCTAGGTTATTTCTGTGGGATTTCTATTTCAACTATTATCATACAGGGTTGGCTTTTTCTCTTTTTTTCACCCTGCTTTACTCATCATTTTCAAGCGTAAATAAAATCTGCAATTCTCAGTGAAAACGTCCTTAAAAATTAACTGTCAGGTTTCTTGAACACAGAACATTGGTCTTAAATCTGTTAAATGGTCCTCGTCCTGTGGGGAGTGACACGCTAGTCCTCCCCTCTCACAGCAGCTCTTCATGTGCTGGGACACAGGAGTGGCCTGGGCATGGGAGAGGTGCAAAGTGTTAGAGCCCCATGGAGAAATGAGGATGCCAAACCTCTTGCAAAATGGAGTCTCCAGTGGGAAAAGATGTGCAAATAAGTGAGAGGAGGAGACTGATGTGTTTGACTTCAGCACTGAATCAGCACTCTAAGGCTTCTGTGAATTAGAAGTAGCTGCCTTTTATAGTCCTTGAAAAAGACAAAAACCAGATCTGTGATACAGCTTAAAAAAAAAAAAAAAAGTAAAAAAAGAAAGAAAACCTCTCCAAAGAAATTGTGCCACAGATCTTTTGTTTGTTTGTCTTCTGTACTGAGGATGAATTGCTGCACGTGTGTGTGTATATATATATATATAAAAAAAAATTAAAATATGAATTTTGACTTGCTTGTCTTCAAGTTCTTCAGATGAAAGGGATGTTGGTCAAAATTGTAAAGATGAAATGAAAAACAAGCTGCCTGGGGAGGGGCAATTTCTTGTTTTCCTGATCTGAAGCTGAGATGTCTCACCCTCCCCCGTGCTTTGCTCACACAAAGTTGCACAAGCACAGCCGCTGGGTGCAGCTTTGCTCAGAGGTGAGGGTTGATGTGGCTGTGCAATGTGTGATTGGTATGTGGTTGAATTTCTTGAAATATTCAACAGCACGAACTTGCCACTGTCTTCACCTCATTGCCACCTTTTGAGGGAATATATCAAAATGGTGTGTTTCAAGTTTTTTAACCTTGAAGTTTGAAATTCAGGCGTCCATCCTGACGGCACCCTGATGCAGGGATTCATTTGTAAGTACTACTTCAGCAAAATATTCAAGCATGTTTCCAAATCCCATTTATTTTGCCTGAGACTGGGGCATGTTCTACTGGGCCAAGTGTCCTCCGGAGCTCTGGATACCTGGTACGTATGTATTTTCCTTTTTTTCCTTTCTCCTAATGACTGCATGCATAGTGGTCCAACGCTGCCTCTGTCTTCTGGTTGATAACATGAAAAAGAGAACAGAATTACTCTTCTGTTTTACCTGTTCATTTTGTCTGGCAGCTTTGACCTTCTTTCAGTGAGGAAAACTTTAATTAAGGGTGGTAACTAACCTTCTGCTAAAAACCAGTCATCAGTGGGCATGACTCAGCACCACACGCATGCAGAGGGATGAATCTCAGCCTGACCCCAAGAGTTGGACATAGCAGCAACCCAGCTAAGGACTCCAGCAGGGCTGTGCTGTGTGTTTCTGTGGCCACGGTCTTTACAGACCAAGGCAAGTGTATGCCCATATCAGCTTTCCTTTTTTCCTCTTGGACAGGCTCCACTGGAGGGAGTTTTGGCAAGCCTTGGAGTGGTGTTGGTGCCAGGTGAAATGGGCTTCATCTGAAAGCTGAAGTGCGTGTGTGTGCAGACGTTGCAAGCAGGAAAAGAGTGTGTGGAGCAGAGGAGCTGGTCCTCGGGAGGGAGTATGGAGTTGTAGATCTTTGATGGTAATTAGGTAGGATGGATTATTACAGTTAGCTGACCTAGGGGTGCTCCAGCAACCCATGTTGGGTAGGGAGTGATAAAAAGCAAGGAAACCAGCTGGGGGAAGCAGAGCCAGGTGTGAGGAGCTGGGAAAGGAAAAGGTAAGAGAGAGAGAGAGGCATGGTGGTCTCTTGGAGGTAAAAGGAAGACCTTGGGAACCAAACAGCAGTAGTGAGAGCAGCTGGGATGTCCACTGAGGACGGGAAGAAAGAAGGGCTGTTTGGCTCTGCTTTTCTATTCCTGTCCTTTCTGTCCTGCATTGACCAAGATTTTGGCTGGGGAGCTGGTAGCTGCTCATACAAAAGAAAAGTGAGAAGCGGGAGGAGACAGTTGCCATGTGGCGTAACGCGCGGTGACAACGTGACACCTAAATGCGATCATATTGGCAGCTGTAATGTGCCATTTGTTTCATCTGGCAGCCGTTCACTTGGAGGTCTGACTAGGACTGTGTCAGTACAGTGCATGGATTTGCAATTACTTTCTCCCAGCAGCCTGTGCTGAGTTAGGTGTGCTGACTTGCACTGTCCAATTTTTTTTTCTTTCTTGGAAAATGTGTGTAGGGGAAGATAATTTGCTTATGGTTCTTGGCCCAAGTTAAGTCTTACCCATCGAACAAATGAAGACACAAAAATGTTTCTCGTTGGCTATGTAACCAGAGCCAAGCCTCGCCACCACTCCCAGAACAGCTATAGCTGCATAGTTGCCTGCTTGGAGTATTAATTTTCAGGACCATTTATTTAATGAGTATCAGAGAAATTCTCCTGTGGGGCACTGCCAGGTAGCAGGGGCGCTTTAGAAGCCAGGCAGGCAGCCATAGCCATGCATGTGTTCTCTTCATCACAGCCCAGTGCACGTCTCTTACTATCTCTGTCCGGATGCTGGCTGCCGCACCATCTAACGTAGGTTGTGTGTACTCATTAAAAGATCAAGTTACCGTTTCAGTGGAAAACTTGCGGCAGGTATGTATTTGCATGGGCTTTTTGCTTGTATTGATGGAACACAACAACGCCTGCAGACCAGACAAGTCAGATGGCAGAAATTACATAGTTCCCTGTTGACTTTTTTTTTTTTTTTTTTTTTTGTGCTGGAACAGCTTTAAAATGAAACTGTCTGGAATCCAAGGAATTGCGTTGAAATGCTGCAAAGTGACAGAAACACCAACCATGCTGACAGCCAGGAAAGAATTACAAATACAAGTTTCATCTCCTGGCTAGGAGTGCTTTTGCTTTGCTGCCAGTTCCAGTTGAGAGAACATGCAAAGGTTTAGAAAACAAACACAGATGTGATAAAAGCAGCCAGCAAAAAAAATTAAGTGGAGCATCTGGAATAAAGTACTTGGGTTTGCAAAACTGTGCACTGCAGCGATGCTGAAAATAGTTCTAAAAGCAGTTTCAGCCTAAAAAGCTCTATTTAACTGTGGGAGTAATCTGGAGTTATGGACTTTCCAGGCATTTGTTCTAATTAAGCTTGGACAGGTTAATTGGCTGAATTTTTATCGCCTGATGACAACTTGTTTGTAAAATGAATCTCGGTGTCATTTTGTGTTGGAGCTGTGGTCCCATCATACAAGATCATACTGAGCATCCTGCAGCTGTCTTGGCAAACAGCGGACACACGGAAAACGAGGTAAATGCAACCACTTCTGTTACTCATTGTGGTTCAGGGCAGTTACGTTGGGCTGGAGCTGTTGGGAAGCTGCGTAATCAGTGTTGCATTCTGAGCACTCAATTTTATCTTTAACAAACCTTTATTTAGTCAGGAGTTTCCCTGAGTCAGCGAGGCCTGCCCCCCATTCCTCAGTGTTTGCTGTTTGTAAATGCTTTTGCCTGTTGACTTGAATTTTCTCATGCAGCTCGTTTCCAACACTTAGAAGAGATGGAATCACTCCGGAGTGAAAATGTTGTTGCAAGTGGAGGTAAGACACAGAACTGAAGTCATGCAGTCAGGACGTAGGAAGGAAGCCTGATTTTAGTTAAGTTCACAGAAAAGTTCAGAGCAGCAAAGCAATCTTGTAAAATTTCCTGGGGCTTTGATAATCTTATTGCTGCTGGTCTGCATCTCTCTTGCTAGCACTTGAATGCAGTCGGATTGAGCATAAAGAGGCTGTTCAGCCTGAGTGTTGGTTTCGGAATCTGCTGCCAGTCATGCTTTTATTTAATTACCTTTCCACTGCTCTAAATAAAGAAGTGTCTTTCCAGATCACAAGCAAGAGCATTTCCTTGATTTTGATGAATCAATTGCTTCTGACATGTTCAGTCTGCCCTACATGAGTGCATGCTACCTGGGTTAAGAACTCTGACACTGGAATAACTGCTCCCAGATCCCACCCCACCTGAAGGAAGATCCTGGAGACAGACACAGGATCCCTCCAGTGCCTGGCTGGGGTCATTGTTACCTCCTGCTTCCATGCAGCAGCCCGAGGCCGTTGGTTGATTACCTGTTGGTTATGTGGCATAAATAGAAGTGTATGCAAAGCCCTCTGCGAAGGCTTGGTTATTTGCTGGGCTGCATCCCCCTCTACAGGCAGACATTTCAGTGAAATAATTTTCTCTCAGCTGGTATTCAGCAGGAGGAAAGTCTGTAGTCTTTCTGATGGGAGTAAGAATGCATGCATATATTTTGTTTACGTTTTAAAATATGCAAGTAGCATGTGCATCACCTTCTGAAGTCTTCTGTCCGCATCTGAATATTTCAGCAGAATGTCTAAGCCAAACAGTTTTGCTGCAAGCATGGCTCTATTAGGAATGAGATGCCTTTGGGGAAGAGCAATATTAAAAAGTATTCAAAGCTGTGAAAGTATAACCAAATTCTCACAATCCACTTTGAACGTAAATAATAAGATACGAATTTAAGATTTTATTGAAAGGACGTATTTTACAAAATTGAAATAAACAGTAATACATGCAAGATCCTTGCATCATCATGGTGTTACGGCATGTCCTGAAAAAAATACCATCAGAAATTACTATTTTAATGTAGTGATAAGAAATCTAACTTAAAGGGAAATCTTTGTCTTCGTATTGATCTTCCATAAATAAAAGTGCCGAGATGAAAACTTCCTGAAGACAAACACGGCTGTGGAAGGCACAGCAGATGATGCGCTGCCCTTGGCAGCGGTATGGTTTGGGAAGAATTGCTCCAAGTCCTGAGGTGAGGAGCAGCGTCATGCTTGAGGGCTGCTGTGGGGCAGCAGGAGAGCTGAGATGGGGAGGCAGCGTGTCCCAGCACCTGGGGCGGCAGCAGGGTGGACAGGCAGCAGGGTGGCTGGTCAGCACTGGCTGCACACACATGACTGGAGATGCACGGCCAAGGGGGCTGGTCAAGAGTGGTCCAGAATCTGGTCCTGCTCTTCCAGGAAGCCCGTGACATGGTTAAAATCAGCAGGCCGGGAACTTTGATGTAACTGTAACCACACGCGAGTCTTCCAAAATTATTTTTTCTTTGTGTTTAAGGGAGGTACTCATAGACACCTTCGGGTTTATGATTTTTATGGGTGAGGTCAAGGATACAGGAAAAACATCATTAACAGAAGCAGTAACAATTCCACATTTGGGATGAGACGTGCATCATGTTTAGATGCAATGATTTCATGAGCCTGAATGTTTAAAGACTTTGCTATTGCAAATCCCGAGTTTACTTTTAAATTAGAAGAGGCAGTGGGAGTGAGGGCCTGCTGCCACTGGAGGGCTGCCTCCCCACGGGGAACCAGGGCAGGCTGCTCTGTTTCCCCAGCCTGGGGGAGGTTACTTTGTTACCATTATCCTGTCGCCAGTACTGGAAGAAGAAAAACGAGTTTGCTGGCATTAAATCACAACAGCTTTATATGCAGGTAAGTCATTACGGTTTGTTGCCACAGTAATCCTATACTTTTTTTTTTTTAATATACTTTGACATCATTATCACATTTCCAGCAAGTGTTCCTAAAAACAGTTCTGCACAAAATATTTGTAGTTCTGGTGCCATCTAAGATTAATACTGTGGACACCACTATACTGGCAACAGGGTTGTTCCTTGTAAACCTTTTTGGCAGTTTTCCTGCCAGCCCTAAAAGATATGCCTCCAGAAGCCTGAGCACAAATGTTGGGGGGCAGGGTGCACAAACTGAAATACAACAGAAGTGTCTGTCTCACGATTGTCTTCAGCCCTAGTATAGTTTGACTTCCAGCTACAGGGTTGGCAGCAGAGCTCCTCCCACACTGTACAGAATCCCAGTGCATTTGCTGTACCCTTAACGTGCTGAACACACACGCCTCCCTTTGGTGCCTGGAAGGTGATTGCTGTCAGTGTGGTCCAGATGTGTGAGTTACAGGTTGTACCTGTGGGTGCTAGCACTTTCCCACCAAGAGGAGAAATGTATCAGCTGGCAAGCAGCACTGCCAGGCTACTTGGTTTCATGGTCAGTGTTACTTTGTGGAAAACTTGCCTTTTTTTTTTTCTTTTTTCATTTTTTTTCCTTCTTAAGTTTTCTCGTTAGCTAGGACATCCATAGAAGAACCTGTCTGCTTCCAGAGAGGGAACCTGCACCTCTTCTTTCCACCCCTCCTAGCAAGATCAAGAGCCACAAGGGTGACCACATCCTCGCATGGGGACAAGGGCAGTAGCAGGGTGGTATGGCTCATGGCTCTAACGCAGGATTTTCCCTGCTGATAAAGGCTTCCTGTTGAGAATTACACTCTGCAGAAACCAAAAATACTCAAATGCTTCCCCACAGTAGCATGCTCCAGTCATACTATAAACAAGGTGCTTTGAAGTACAAATGTTTTATTGCAATGTTTCATTATTTACAGTACCATTCACTTTGACCCTGGGTGCTACCAAAGTGCAAGCCATTTGAAACAGAAAAGCTAAATTATGGTAACTCAACAGCAAAACATGACTATGCCTTATGCTCGTACTGTCCTGCCTCTCACCTGGTACTGAATGCAGAGAAGTTTGCTGCTCTCCCTAGTCACTTGTAACAACCTGGTAACGTGAAACTTTGGTCACAAAGGATTGTCAGTTGTTGGTCTGTTCAAGGTGATGCCAGAACAAGAATCTGCAGTCTTTCCAGCTGGACTTTACGTGGAATTCAGGGTGTCTGACTGCATAACAAGATGTCTTTGTACACAGCCTTGTCAACTTCCTATTTCAATTTTTGATGTAAGAACTGGTGAATTTCCAATTCTTTTTGTTGCTGATTCTCTTTGGTTGATGTAAGCTTTAAGTCATCTACCTGTTTTGAGGCTAGATCCTTCTGGCTTAACTATCTTAAAAAGAGCCAGTACCTCTAGAATTACCACAGAGTTGCTACTGGAAACTGAAATTGGACATGCCATCTTCTAGAGTTGCATTTAAAGGTCTTTACAGAATACTGCAACTTTTATTATGATGTTTCTATTTCATATGAAAACGGTGATTCAGACACCACTGAAGCCTACATTTTCAAACACTGTGTCATCTCAAAGTAGGACAAATTACACTGGTTACTTCAGGAATGACCTCTCAACAGAAAGTTGCCTTTTGGGGGGGTAGTTACTATAAATTTTTTTGAAGACTTGAAACTTCCAGTATTCCAGTGGCTAAACTCAGGTCAAGAATTTTTTTCAGCTTTCTAACAAGTGTGTTAGCTTGAGAAAGTACTTTGAAAGACAGGTTTCAGACTAAGTACCTGCAATTGCCACTGCTGCCATAAGTCCCTTGGGAGGTGGGCAGTGAACTTCTCTGCTCCAGTTATCTTAGTGTGCAACAGGGTTATCATTACCTTCTAAAACTTGAGACACTTTGTGTTTTGTGTTACAAAGCTCTTGTACAATTAGGAAATGTTTAAGACTACATTCCTGAAAATAAGTTATATTAAATGGCACTCAAGTCCTCCAGAAAACATGTAGCGGGGCTGTTGGGTAAGGCTCAGCAGTCCTAACTGCCGCGCTCTCACCTCACCCCATGCCTGGTTTATGGTTCAATAATGAGTCCTTGCAACAGCTGCCTCAAATGATTTTGAAATTGCAACTTCTTAAAAATGGGATGATTGCAGCTCTTGGCAGGTCTTCTCCTGTAAGTCCCACTTTTATTCCATGTTTTCACAGGCTTTTCTGTATCACTATTGATAGAAAGCCACCAAAAGCTTTACAGTTGCAGAAGGTAACATTTTCACAAAGAAAATGTGCTGGTTTTATTTCTTAACCTACCGTACAAAACATGGTGTTTAAAAGCTCTGCAGTGCCTCCCTACTATCATTCTTCTGGAATTTGGAGGAGGCAGCAGAGCTCACATGCAGTCAACAACGTTGCTGGATCCTTGGCCCACATCCCGGACCTGGCTGCTGAGACAAGAGCACACAGCCACGCCTGCCCCTGCCCTGCAGTGTGACACAGAGCCGACGAGTTCCCATCTAAGAAGACGGCAGAAGAAAAAAAATAAAAGTAAGTTCCTGTCCTTTCTGAGCAACCTGAAAGTATTTCTTTTCTGTGTCTGAAATTCTATTATACAGCCTAGCTGTTTACTGTGCACAAAAATACACCCTGCTAGTTTATTCTTATTTCTCTGGTAAATTTAGTGCAAAATCAGACTGAAACAACCAGAAGAATGTAGATTCTTATTGAATGAAGGGAAGAGGGCAAGGGATGGAGAGGAGGAGGAGGTGCTTAAATATTTACAAGAACCTAGTGGCATAAGCAGCACTCCTGCATCACTAGTCATGGATATTACTCAATTATGACGAGGAAACAACAGAGAAACTCCTGCTGCACACTGTTTCTATTATGTTGTGTTTTCATATAGGCAAATTTCATTGTCTTACTAAGCCAAATAGAAAAGTTTAAATTACCTATTCACTATGGGATCAAATGCTTCCACTGTATTCAGGTACGTGTTGCCATTATGACCTCCAACTGCAAAAATTTTACCCATCAGTGTCGCTATGCCAACGCCACCCCTCGGAGTTGTAAGCTCTGCTACATATTCCCATTTGTTACTGCGTGGGTCAAACCGCTCCACTGAGCTCAGTGGAGAGTTGTCATCAAAGCCACCTGCAAAGAATCATCACATTATCAGTTCTTAGCCACTCCTAGTGCTGGTGATATCCAAGACTGGCATTATCATGCTATTCTCAGCATTCAGTGGGCTAGTGTCCAGCTCTATTTCTTTACATGAATTTTACAAGTTCCTAAAAATTAACAGCTCTCCCTCCTGTATCACCCAGAGTGACAGTTTTCTTCTACTCAAGTTGCAAGGAGTGGTATTTCTCTTATTTTTCTCCTTGAATTCATCTTACACATAGTTATAATGAAACAGCTTCTAATTTGAAATAGAAAAAAACCCTAAGACCAGTAAAAGGATGGTCCTGATCTTATTTTGGCTTAAGTAAAACACATTCTTGCGTTGTTTTCAAATTACAGCATTGCTGAATACTTGAGTAGGAAAAAAAAAATCCTCAAGTAAGACTTCAGTGATGCATTCCCCTTGCTGGGGCAGCTGTCAGATGAGCATTTTACTTGAAACTTTTGAAATCACTTATTATAATAGACAAGGCAGAGCTCTGCAACCTATTACTACATCATACCTACCTGGCACCTTCCCCCCTCAGGAGAGCAGGTAAATGCAAGGTAGAGCAGAACAAGACAGGCCTAGGACAACAGGCTGTGGAATAAGTATCATCACCATGTGAAAAAGCTACTGTCGTCTACACTCAAAATGGAACTAGAGTGCTTTAGAAGTGCATGAACTTCAGAATAATTTTCCTAAAAGGAAACTCAAGATTAGTGAGTCTCGAGAGGATTTTCTATATAGACATACTGTCCTGAACAGTATAGGCCACCCTAAAGGTGGGTTAGGAATGGCTTTTTATTTCCTCACTAACATACCTTGGTTTAAGCATGCCCTGGTTGTGCTTGCTTTCTTCTCCTGCCCAGGAACACAAAGTACAGGTCAGGTCTATCTGTTCCCCAGTTCCTCTAGCAAAAACAGCCTCTTCCAAATACCAGTACTTGGCAGAAACAGCACTACAAAATGTCACATCCCTACTCACCAACAACATACAAGCAGCCATGGAGCTCGCTGACACCATTGCCAGCTCTTCGCTGACCCATCTCTTTCACTTCTGTCCACTTATCCAAATGGGGATCATATTTCTCCACACTGGAAAGAGATGCTACACCATCATTGCCACCCACAGCATAAACATGGTTCTGGAAAACAGTTGTATAGAGAAAGATTATTTGTCATGTATATGTATTTACTCATAAGCAATGTTAGAATGATAGGAAAACATGGTATATCCACACATTGCTAATCATTTAATTTATTTAATAATTCCAACAACAGACTTAATTATCCAACAAATTGTAAACGCCATCTTCCAGTTGAAGAAGTGAAAAAGTTACATAGTGTTGCAGACATCTTGCAGATTATATATGGTGAAGGGGGTTAAAGTGCAGATGCATTCAGTACTTTTAAACATAGTAACCATGACAAACCAGAGTCTTCTGAATGAGACCTGAAGCATTAGCTTGATGTTGTTAGAAGGGTCCTGGTCCTTGCTCCCAGTACCTCAAGTACTGTTGAAACAGGGAGCGCGGTTCAATTTGCTATGAGTATTATCCTAAATACCTCACCTTTTGCACAGTTCCATAGAATTTTGATGACCGGAGGTGCTCAGACCCACCAGGTGCATTTTGTTTGAAATCCTTGTGTTCCACTTTGTAAAAGCAGATTTGAAAAGCAGGTCAGTTCCTCAGTTGGCCCTGACTTGGGAGGAAATAGTCACTTACCACAAGGGCTACAGAGCCGACTCCTCCCCTGGGAGTGTTCATTGGGGCAACTGCACTCCATCGATCAGAATCAATGTCGTATCTTTCCACATCGCTGAAGCAAGTGTTGTCATCCAAACCTCCTATTGCATAAATGGGGCCACCAAGGGAGGCAAGAGCAATTCCTCTCCTAAGAAAACCATAGGATCAATACCTCAGTGCAAATCCTTAAGGAAAGGGAATGGGAAAGACGGATCAAGTGTCTGGCACCTGTTTTAAACTATGGGGAAAAAGTAATGAAAATTTTAAAAGTGAAGTTTATAATAAATAATGACCAGTAACTGTGGCTGGCCCTCTGCACGCCTGTATCAGTCTTGCAGCTTTATCCTGAAAGCCTTTTGTATGTTTGCAGCCTCCCATTAGAGGGACTCTAGAGTTTTATCTGTACTTCACCTCAGCTTTCTCAGGCACCTGTTTGTTAGGACTGCTGCAGCTAGAATTTTTTTAGACTGCAAAAAGACAAAGCTCCTGTTTAAAAAATAAAAAAAAAAATAAAGGTGGGGTGCATGTAATATTGTTTTGACTGAATGTCACCTAAGGCCCAAGTCCTCTACTTACATGCTTGGAGATATGAGATTGTCTTAGTTATTTGATATCTCTGTCTTGGTACTTAATTTTACACCTCCTATCTTGTTGTACTGAATCTGATGGGGAACCAAAACCTGCTGGTTTTAACTGGTATAGCTGCTGCTACAATTTGGGAATGATTTTTTGGGGGGTGAGATTAATATATATGAAAAGGCAAACCTGAGCTGGATATTAGATGACAGAACTCTAGCAAGATTTAATTGCAGTTTCTTCCATTCTGTTATTTTCTATTAAGTCTGTGTTAAAATAGCTATCGGATTTTTTTCTACTGAATCTGCTAATATGAAAGTACAGTCACTACTACGAAATGAAAAGTATGGTCTAGAATGGAGTTATTAAGTGAATGGAGCATTAAGTTTCTGTTTTAACTACCAAGACAGGTGATTTACTGTTTCACTGAGAACATTCTTGTCTCATTACACAGAGGGCAGGTTCACAGATACCTAAGCAGGAGCAAGGGAGGCACAATCTTTCTACTCAGCTGTCAGCATAGACACCATCAATGGTGGCAGTTTTTTGTCAACTAAGTATTCCAACACCACCTCGGTGAATGGGAGGAGTGGAGTGTAGCCAAGGCATGGCAGCCCTTTCATTTACCAAGGTAGCGAGTAAGAAATGTCACAGAAGTCTAGGACTGATGTTTGCCAAAAATATGCCCTGGGGTGGTGGCATGACGGAGGGAGGAAGAGGAGCAAGAAGCCACTTCCAGGAGTGTGGGTCTTCTATTTTGATTAGGTCACAGCTACAAATAATTTTAGGACTTGGCCAAACTCGGTATTTTACTCCTACTTGTACATGATGCTTTTAGAAACAACAAATAACAAAATGGAATGTAGAATTATGGAGGCTGATTTAAATGACAGCAGAAAAAAAAAATACAGATCTGTGAGTCCAGTAGCTCCTTAAAAGAATCTTAAATGTCAAAAGGCAAGAAAAATCCTCAATCTGACTGTCAGTGTTTTAGTGCTCCTGGCCTTTTGTGGCAAGAACATAGGCAGCTATTGTTTCCTGGGCATGAAATATTTCACTGTGCATGTTCTGATGGCAGTTATCTTGCTCATTCTTAAAAAGAGCAGAAAACCCACAGAACCAGTTAATCAGTTTCAAGTTCTTTACTGGGCACAGCAGAAAGGCCCTAGATGTCAGAATGTAAGCACAGCTGGAGTAGAAGAGCTCTCTGCTCCAGAAGCCAGCCACACTGCGCCCCCCCCCAAAAAAAAAAAAGAAAAAAAGAAAAAAAAGAAAAGGATAGAGCAACAAAAGAAAGCCAAAGCATAAACATAACCAATGTTACCAGCCAGGGCCTCTCCCTAGAGAGAGGGATTATGCAGTTTTGCAGTGAAATATTACGTTACACACAACTTTGTGTTTGTGCAAATATGTGATGTATGCAAGTATGTGATGCAGATTTGTGTTTGCTTTACAGGTGGTAAATAAAGGTGTCTGATAGCATAAAGCCCCAAACTAGGAAAACAAATTTCCTAAAAATAACACAGTTTGGGAACCCAAATAAAGACAGGACAGACATGATGTTTTTCAGCATCAGCAAGAAATGATACATCACAGACTAGGACTTATATTTTGGATCATGAGACGGGTACCTCTTTGTGTTCATTGATGCCTTCATCATCCACTTGTTTGTGAGAGGATCAAATACTTCCATGCTTCCTAAGTGTTCATTTCCATCATGCCCACCTACTGCGTAGACTTTACCTGAAACACAAACACATCTTTTGGTACAGAGATTGCTTGGCAACATTTCAGTTTTCATTTATGCAATATCCCTGCCTATGTGAAGACAAAAGCTCAAACAAAGGTTAAAGTTTTCAAATGTTTTCAATATCAGGATTTTAATAAGTACAGACTTTATATTTTTACATGCTGTACTCAACCAGAGATCTGTTCTAACATGAACTTAGACAAAGCTTGAGATACGTAGACAAAAGATCTTCCCATAACTTCAGTCCTGCAGGTCAGATCAATTTTGGACATTTGTATCAGTCTCTCCAGATTTTCTATGGGGATATAAAGATACCTGTTCTGCTGCAGCAACACGGGGGCTACCATGTACAAGGAAAATTTGCATCATGGGTGCTAAGCTGCTCTAGATTGCACAGACGTGGTTTCAGAAGATGGAGACCCAAAAATAAAGGTAGGTCTGCTCTTGGAAGAGTTATGGTCTTAGTGACTTGCCTGAACGGATTTAAGTATGAAGGGAGATAGCAAATGCTGGGCGACTCTGCTGTGTAAGGCTGTTTCTTTATAAATGGAATAAAAAAAATTCAATTGCCTATTAAAGCAAGCGGCTATATACAGTTCATAGAATAGTTTGGGTTGGAAGGGACCTTTAATGATCATCTAGTCCAGCCCCCCTGCAATGAGCAGAGACATCTTTGACTAGATCAAGTTGCTCAGAGCCCTGTCCAACCTGACTTGGAATGTTTCCAGGGATGGGGCATCTACAACCTCTCCAGGCAACCTGTTCCAGTGTTTCACCACCCTCACTGTAAAAAATGTCATCCTTATATCTAGCCTAAATCTATCCTCTTTTAGTTTAAAACCATTACCCCTTGTCCTATTGCTACAAGCCCTACTAAAAAGCTATCTGCAGGCTGAACAACCCTAACTTTCTCAGTTCGCAATAATGTCTTTTCAGTAAGCATGCTCTCAGATCATTTCAGAATCAAAAACCCCTTCATGAAGAAGAAGCTTTGCTAAACTGAAGAATATCCAACAGTTAAGCCATTGCAAGACAGGTTTATTTAGTAGAAGTACCAATTCCAGCAAAAGGAGCAAACAAGTGCCTTTTGAATAGGGTTGCTTGAATAGGGTTACTGACCTCCCACAGAGATCACACCCACGTGCCTTCTCCTGCTGTTCATTTCAGGGCCGAAGAACCAGTTGTTTTTGCTGATAGAGTAACATTCAATGCTGCGAAATGGATCACCTGATCCACCTCTACCACCAACACAGAACAGCACACCTGAAGAAGACAAAACGGGTTTCCAGAAAACCAGCAGGAAGATGGCAGATAAAGTTGTATAGCAGAGTGAACTGAAAATTATGTAGTCCAGGAGAAGTGGTATTTCGCTTCAAGGGGCACAGTCATTGCCCTGTATAATTGGATGCTGGATTCTGGCCTTTGCTTGGCATGATGCTATGGCAATTAACTATCTATGCTCTTGCAAAAACAATGCATATTTTAAATATGCTTTTTGTGATTTTGTTTAGGGTGATGAACAGATTGTTTGTTAAAGATAACAAAGTAAAAATTAGGATTTGCAGTCTAATATTCATCAGTCACTTTTGGTGTAGGTTAGCCAAGGAGTTTAAAAGTTAGCTCAACCTTCTCACACCAACAGATAAGTGTCCACTGTTTTTGATATAACTTTGAGCATACTGCCTGGTCATAACATACTTAACAGTTCTAGCTTTAATACAGATAGAGCCGATCATGACAAATAAATAATTCTTCAAAGAAAGAAAATGACTGCTAACGTTCTGCTAGGAAAAAATGCAGCACGTTTCCTAATTCCCAGAGGTATACCATGGCTTTCACAATTTTGCATTAAGTCATTAACAACCATTTATATCAAGCTATCTAAGCCTGCACAGATGCACCACCTTTTCTCCACACTCCTTACTGGATAATCAGACACACATTTAATTACCAGCAGTCTGCTTCCTTGGTGTTGTGCGAATGGAGTACTCAAAGTCTGGCACTGCCCTGCTGCTCAGGTGAAGGTGGTAGTTTCTTGCTTCATCCAGCAAATCCCTACATTTTAGATTCTGCTTGACAATCTCTTCCTTTGCCACAACACCCATAAGGAAACAAATGGGCAAGAGAGGCAGCCGTGCCTGACAGAAATGAACACAGTTGGAGTAACTGGCTGAACTGACTGAGTCTCACCATTTACAGTGATGCACGCGTAACAGATGGCAGCTTCTGAGCCAGCTGCCAGCCCCACACTCTTCACTAAAAAGAGCAGCTTTCATTTTTTTTTTTTTCCAGAATAACAGTGATATGAACAGTTCTTTTTAGTGACAAACGTTTGCTACAACCATTTGCATTTAAGCAGCAGTGGAGAACTGTCCCTTGGCCCAGGCTGAGCAGAGGAAGAAGTGCCGCTGCCTGTACTGCAACTGCGCCTGCCTGGCGTGACACAGGCAGCATCTGTGACTGTACCAGAATAGTCTGTGTCAGGTAGTCTGCTGAGGGTATGAATTTTCAGCTCACTGCTGTACCAGCGTATAGAGGGCTTTTGCTAGAATGGTTCATTTTCTTTGGGTGGCAAGTCAAAAAGGAAACACTGTCAGCATGAACTAAGTGTCTATTAAGGAGGTATTGCTAGTGCAGTAACACCTTTCTCTAGTGTGGACTTGACAAGACTGCAGGATTAAAAAAAAAAAAGGTTGAGAGTTAATTGTTTCCTTCCTCAAATCCTTCCTGTGGTTCCCCAGAAGAGTGCTGGTGACCAGGCTGAGGAACAGAAGGCTTGCTCTGGGTAAGGCTACAGGTGGTCACTGCCCAGAGCAATCCCCAGTGACGGGGCAGATCTGAAATAAGGTCAGCCTCTCCAAGACTGCCTTGAAATGCCTTCCTCCCCACAGTCAATTTATTTCACCAAGCCTTTCCTTTGGCCTTGTGAGAGAAACAGTGAGGAATATGAAGTACAATCAGATGCAAAGGTGGGACAGGTGTTAGCGGGGGGGGACTGAAGTAAATCACCATCTGACTTCCTAAGGTTTGGAGTCAATGCTGTCAGGCAGCTCCCAGTTAGCTCAGCAGCAATGGTGAAGAAGTCCAGTATCTCTGGTGCTTCTCAGAGCAGCAGCATGGTGGTTTTAAATCGCTGACAAAGTGTCCCTGTCTTCACGTAAGCACGTGTCTCTACCACTTCTTCCTTGCCCACTCACTTTCAGTCCCACTTCTTCCTTTAGTGTGGCCCAGCTTATTTTAGGCTAATTAAAAGCACCACCGTAGCCCTGCTAATACTCATAAGGTTAGTGATGCGGTAAGAACTCAAGGCTCACAAATTCAGAACCTCATTATAACAGCAAAACCTGTATGGCTGATTATGATGTGGATAGTAACTGTCAAGAAGCCCAGTCATGTTTTCTGCCAGCAGTAATGTCCAAATCAACTGATGGCTCCATGTACTCTGGCAAATAACCCATGTTTACAGGAAGGCATTTACTTTTTCATTGCTTCATTCCAGACTCTGGTTTCCCTGAATAGAATAAAGCTGTTAATCATCTCATCTGCTAGCAAAACTGGGCAATAAAAATCAATCTTTTTTTTTTAATCTCAAATTATATTGCCTGTGAATTTAATTACAGTGTACTGAAGTGTTTTTTTGTACCTAAAACCTCATGCTAGTCTAGATGAAAGTGAACGTTTTTGGAAGACAGTTAATAAACACTTGTGATCTTTTACCAGGAAGTGTGAAAAATGATGCAAGAAGACAATGACAGCAGCATGTTAGTGCACCTCTTGTTACTCACATGATGCCAATATTAGCAATTCTGCTAAATGCAAAATATTTAAGTTGGAGTTCAGTGACAACTGAAACAGCACAGTTGATCCTACCTGCTAAGATACATAGGGCATTTTGCAGCACATGGCATGTACCCCCTCCTCCCCAGCACACGTTCTCCATACCTGTCTCAAATACTGTATTTTAAACTCCTATAACCAGCACATATGGAGCTTGAATAACTGAAGTAACTAACGTTTTGACAGGAGGAGGCCTGATGGGTGTTTAAATAAGTTCAGCTAGGTGACCTTTTGATACCTTCTTTCAGAAGCAGTGGATTTGCATCAAGTCTAGAGGATTAAACTCCAAACTCCTTTCCGATCCTACAGGTAACCAGCAGTGCTAGTCTAGTGAGCATTAAGGGGTCTAGCATATGCTTCTGTCCTGGTTTCAGCTGGGATAGAGTTAACTGTCTTCCTAGTAGCTGGTAAGGTGCTATGTTTTGAGTTCAGTATATGCAAAGAATGTTGATAACACACCGATGTTTTCAGTTGTTGCTAAGTAGTGTTTAGTCTGAAGGCAAGGATTTTTCAGCTTCTCAAGCCCAGCCAGTGAGAAAGCTGGAGGGGCGCAAGAAGTTGGCACAGGACACAGCCAGGGCAGCTGACCCAAACTGGCCAAAGGGGTATTCCATACCATGGGACGTCACATCTCGTATAGGAACTGGAGGGGGGAACAGCTCGGGGACTAACTGGGTGTCAATTGGCGGGTGGTGAGCAATTGCACTGTGCATCATTTGTACATTCCAATCCTTTTATTATTACTGTTGTCATTTTATTACTATTATCATTATTAGTTTCT